>NW_020956058.1:276536-323250 GCF_003031625.1 Empidonax traillii
TTTTTTTTTTTTTTTTTTTTTTTTTTTTTTTTTTTTTTTTTTTTTTTTTTAATTCTAGAAAAAAGTAAGAGATTTGTTATTCTTGGTTATGTTTATTCCACCTTTTTCAGGCTCATTTATTTCTTTTCATAAAAGCAAAACACTTCAATAGCCAACATGTTAAATATTCTTCAATAAAATGCATACAGAATAAAGAGATTTTAAAGTTGAGTATCTGAATGAATTTTGTCTGCAAATAATAGGCTTAAAAATATAAACTGGAAACCAAGAATATTAACTGGCATCCTACTGATGGAGAGTATTCCAGTACACACTTTTCTCTCTTAAAAGCCATTTTATAGCTACCTACTGCACCTTTCATAGTGTTGTGCCAGCAACCATCACAAATTACTTATCTTCTGTTGGTGTTAAAAAATTCCAAGTACTTATAAAAATATCTACATTCTCTCCTACAGATCCAGCTCCTCCCCAGCCTACATTTCACCCAGGGCAGAAGCCACTCTGGACCATGAAAACTTCACTGTGTTGTTGCCCCTCTCTGGGTTTGCCAAGTCTGTCGAAACACAATTTTTGTTTCATAAATGACTACAAAGCTCTTGTGTGCAGGAACCTGCGTGGAAACAGCTTTAGGATAAATGTAGATTCTATGAAGATTAAGTTTGAGAAAGCACAGATGCTGATGGAAGCTCCTTGCTCAGGGTTGGAGCCCAGCAGAAAGAAAAGCAAGCAATGTCAAATAATACAAATAGCATTTCGTGGCAGCATACATGGTAGCACAGCTAAATTCTTTCATGGAATACACTTGGGAGTGAGGCAGCTTGGAAGTTTGTCTTTTATCAGGGAGTCAAGAGAAAAATGACAAGGTTTAGGCCTTGTCATGATGTTGTCACGATGTTCATGGTGCCAACACCCCCTCACTCCAGGGAACAGTGAGCACTGCAGAGAACGATGGAGCTCAGTCCCTTAAATGGACTGTTTGCCCATTATTAAGTAAAATCATTAAGTAAGAATGTGTAACAGCCTTCCACTAACAGACTGTAAAGTACAAAACAGAGCCCATTTTAATATATTTAAGATATGTCTTAAATGTAGCCCAGTGGTCTCGTGTACACTACCATTGACATTCAATAGAGTGTTTCTTCATCATTCATTTTGATCTCTTGGGCTCCACGTCTCACAGACGTCACTAAACCCCGACTAATTTGTTTTCGGGACGTCCCGTGTCTGGACGTGCTCCAAGGGAGTCCAACGTCGACTAGCAAGGTCGGGGGTTTGACGGGGTGTGTCCTGCTGTGAACCAGGTCAGCCAAATCTGCACACAGACTAATCCTGACTAAAGCCAGTGGACATAAAGAAATTACAGCAGGAAAAAAAAAAAAAAAAGCAATAAATGAGTGTGTCCTGGGCTGTTAATTAACACAGGGATCCTTCAGCTGCGTTGGGGTTTTTGGGTTGTAAACCACATAATTTCCTTACATTTAGACAATGTGAGCCAAACTCTATTGCTAATTCTCCAGTGTTAATGAGGGAAGACATTCACACTTTTGGGAAGCTGACATCCTTATTATCCCCTTATTTACTCAATACAGTGATGAGGCAAAAAAAAACACAAGAGCACCAAAGGAGAAAAATGTAGATAAAAAATATCAGTAAGTGGCAAAAATTACTTATGAAGAGTATGATGTGAGAGAGGTGTTATATCCAAAGGTGCATTATAATTTTGGATTTTGCATCACTTAAAGGTTGAGTTTGCTCTTACAACCCTGCCACTTCCCTGGATAGCTACGGAAAAGCTCCTCAATGTCAGCCCATTAATCTTGAGACCCTTAAAACATTTCTTTGTTTATAACTATGAAGAAAGACCTTCACTCAAGCACAGTTGCAATCAATGGAGAAAACATTAATCACTTGAGAAGTGGTGTTTTGAGACTCATGAAATTGAAATGAATCACAATATGAAAAATGCAATTATTTTTAAGGGCTTTGTTTTGTTAACATTCAGTCACTCAATCTGCTCTCTTTGCTTATGTGTTTTTGAAGGGGGAGAACAGGGTGGGGTTTGTTGTTCCAGAAGGCCCTGCTCCCCTCAAGGACCTGCTATGATACTATTCGACCTGTAATAAGTGAGGAATTTACTTGCTGGCTACTTATGGACTCATTAGCTTTGAAAGGCTGGCTTATCTAAAAGGTCTGGATCCTGCAAAGAACTCAATCAACTGGTGTTCAGAGTAATGTGTCAGTGAGCCAGTTCTCAAGTACAGTTTGGGATAAGAATAAAAGCCAGGTGATGATTTCAGTAACTCCCCTTCCCTGGCAAAGGTGGCTCAGGCCAGGCAGAAAATCAACATTCACCCACTGACTCCCAAACTGCCTGACCAGGGATCCCACGGGACATCAGACAAATACATTAAACATACATTACACATGGATAAATATGGGCTATCAGAGCTACACAGATGTGATAGCCATGAGAGACATTTAAAAACCATTTTAAGAAAATGATTAATTTTTTACCAATTTTACTGAGAGTAGATAATAAAAAAAAAAAACTTTCCTGAAAAATGAGAATTCAATTGTTTTGAATAAATTATTGTTTTACATCCTGGTCAGTCGTGAACTAGTTGGCAAAGTGGTCCCAGAAAGGTTTTAGGTTGTGTCCAGAGCAGAACCATCAGGCTGCAGACAGAAGGAACTGTAGTTGTCTGGTGATGGTGATTCTGTTTGCAAAAGATGATCTGACTCTTTGTCTCCCTTTCCTCACAGATCACCTGCATTCCTGACTGACCAGGCTTTCCTTTCAGCCAACAGCAAGGCCCTAGGGTCTTTCCCAGCTGGGATTTGCCTGGGGTTCTTAACATCAGAGGGGATTTCAGTGCACAGAGCCTGTCCCTGCTGAATTGAAGGCAGTTTTGTCACACAAGAACAAGTTCTTTGCCCACAAGACTCTACCAACAGCTCCTACAACTCAAGTGCATCTCAGTGGCTCTCCCAGGAACAGTGCCATTACTTTCTTTGAGACACACTGTGTGAACAATAAACTCTGCCTGGTTAAAAGATTTTGAGCTATTTCCTAACAAAATAAAATTGCCCTCTGTGGAAATGCAGAGATTGCAAATACTGCCTGAGGAGAGGATGCCCTCAGCTGGATGCACTCTGGGCTGTTTGCAGCACAGTCCTGACAAATTTACATGGTGACTTCAGCTCCAGGCAGTGAGGAAAGGCACCTCTGAGAGACCTGAGCTTTCCAAGGATGCCAGTGCAGCAGAGAGATGCAGGCATTGCTTATTAAACCCCAAACCAACCAGCCACACAGGAACAAACTCTAAACTTCATGGTTTACACAAGGAAAAGAATGGGGAGTAATGAACCACCCCTGCAACCCTCCACTTGTCTGCCTTTCTGTGCTCAGACAACACCACTGAAGACATTGGGCTTTGGCTTTCTAAGTCTTAGCAGTTCAGCAGCTTTTGATTCTGCTCCAGTGCCAAACTCCACCTGCCCTGTGATAAAAGAGATGGAGCTGCAACGTTTCAGCCACCAGGGAGTACCCATGTAAACCTGAAGTGGAAAGGAAGTAAAATAACCAAACCAAACCAACCAACAAAGAAAGGAATTAATTTATTCTTGTGACTATCACATTGGAATAATCCAAATTCTCCAGGAAGACAAAAGATCTTTGGAATAAGATGAAAATTCAGTCACCGCCAGCAAGAAAATTGTGGTGACACCACCAAGTGCAGAAACCACTTCACTACCTTCAGGCCACAGCACCTGTGAAGGAAGGTGGGTTGTTCCCATGGGTCTTTTTCCCCTCCTACTGTAAGACTTAAAGCTGATTGCTCAAAAAAAAAACAACCCATAAGAAGTGGCTTAACTTCTATAGCCAAAAATGGAGACTACCACAAATAATGCTCTTACTAAGGATAAATCAAAAGAGGGATTCACTTTCCCATCTAGGAGAAAATTTCAGCTTTTGATGACAATATGAAAAGCACCTTGCACTGTCATTAAATACATTATAACTTGGTGCTTTATAAGTCTGTCTTTTAAAAATGGCTTTTAAAGCAGTTTATGCACATGTAAAGTTCATTTACCTGAAGATCTCATGTTCCATATAGAAGGATTATGAAAGTGCCACCTATTTTTTTTAGTTCTGTCCCTGGCAAGGCCTCCTACCGCAAAGTGCCTAAACTTACCCTCTGCCACAAAATTAACCGAAGAAACTCAAGCTGAATCTTTGAATTTGTCGTGCTAATCTTCTCTGTAGAAGTTGCCTCGTGACTCAAACTCCAGGGTGCTCATTTGAAACTTTCTTTACTAAACACCCATGATTTAACAGCACAGAATTCTGCCTGCGAACTCCAAATACAGAGCCCCTCTTCTGCTACAGATATTTTCAACTGATGCTTTTGGAATCCATTAATTTCAAAATATTTAGATTTCATTTCTTCAGAAGAAGGAAACTCATACACATGCAGCTATAGCAGTATTTTTGCTACTGAGATCAAAGCAATATTTGTAAAATAATGCACGTATTTGTCCTCATTTTTTGATAAACATCCCCCTTTTTTTTTTATACAGTGCTCAATAAATTCTTTGCCTCTCGTGGCTGTGCTGCAAATCCCTCCCTGATTCCAGGTCTGTGTTCTAACCTGGGTATTGCTGTCAGAGCTTACAAGGGATTTATAGGAGACCACTTTACATGGCTACAAAGCTGCAGTTTCTAAATTCCTTTCCACATCACAAAGTCCCCCGTGCTAAAGAGCATCACAGCTGACTGGAGGCCAAATATGGCCACTGAACTAAATGTTTATCTTTTGCTAATTATTTTCAAACGACATGTAATGGAAATAATTTATTTGTTGGCCTATTTTTGTCTCATTAGGAACACTTGTGATTTCAATTAGGTTAATTAACTAAGTTCCACCAAGCAGGCAACCTCAGCCTTTTATTCCTTGCATATTTTCCTCCTTCTTTGACAAGTCAAATAGAGTTTTTGTGTGAAGCACATTTGTAGGTGCTGGAGGAGGGGGATGGTGACAATTGTTTTATCAAACACAGGGATTGGGCAAAGGCTGGTGGGGCCAATTCATGTCCCAGTCATCAAATACCAAATGCAGTTGAGAGGAAGGCAAAGGAAAACGTTGCCATGAGGTGTAAATAGAAAAAATCCCCAGGGGAAGGAACGATACAAGGGGATTGCTGATGGGAGGAAATTTGCTCCTGGTGTGCTGGGCTGTGGGAAGGATGCTGGTTTTAGATGAGCCACAAACTAAAGCTTAGCAAGACACTTGGCTTTAGACCCAAGGCAGGGAGAGACTGGTGGCACAAATAATGTGAGCTCTTAAAAATTTGAGACAAAAAAAAAAAAAAAAAAAATCTTTCAGTGGATTAATTTTTTTTTCTCTGCATAATTAATGGTTTCTGATGTGTTCTGTCCACTGGATTTGTTAATCAAAGGCACATTTTGTAGGAATTGCTACTGTCCAGGAATGCACCAAAGGTCAGGTCAGAGGAGAAGCCAGGGCCTTCTTTAGTCTGCAAGTTTTTAACCTCAACTATAAACCAGTAAAAATGATCTCAATTCTTTCTGTAGACTGTGGGAAGCTCAGTGGTACTTTGAGATGTGATGTTATTCTACATACACACTACAAGTAACAAGTACAAAAAAGAGCAATAGCACTTAGATAGAGAGTAAATACTTTATTTAGAGACTTTTTTCATACTAATACCTGGGATTTGATATACATTTCACCAAAGCCACATTCAAACAGGGATTAAGGCAGCAGAGTCTCTTTGTGTTCTGTTCTATAATGACAGCAGCAGTTTATGGATTTTAAAGTCACACTTTCATAGTGGAAACACTACAACAGATCTGACAGAATCATGTGATTAAAGCAGGATAATAATTTAAAGAATAACAGCCTATTCACTGCTCTGGGTGGGTGCAAAGAGCTTAGGCAAGGGCATGGCCCTGCACTCTATACAGGAACCCTGATTAAAGTTATTAAAGATATTAAAGACCTGAAGTGCATTTCAACAACTGCCCATTGACTCCACAATACACCCAATTCTGTCCAACTCTGCACAAATACACTCAACTCAAGGTTTACTTTTGAAGGAAAATGTTAGAACAAAGAGATATTTATTTCTCTGGCTCTTTTCTTCCACTTTGGAACATGTAGCCATGCAAATATCCAACCACCTTTATTTTAGTAAGTGCTTATAAAGGGAAAACTTAGTACTGCCAAAAAACTTCAGAAAGCTCTTGGAGCAGATGGAAGCTTTATCCTTTAATATACATTAATATAGGTGTTACTAAATAGTGCTTTTAATGCTGATCTGAATTCTAGTTGCCATTTACATACTAACCAGATAAATCTGGCCAAGATCTGAATTAATTATCTTCTACTCAGTGACAAATTCCCAGGCCAATATTCTGCTCTGTGGATCTTGAGGTTTTTAGTAATTTCTAACTTGAATAACCTCCACTGAAGACTATGTTTATGTAAGACCTGGATCATGTGACAAAATAGATAGTAAGTGATATTTTACCTTTAGCAGCACCTGAACATTTCATAAACATTATTAGGATGAGAGGTAAATGCCATTTTTATCACCTAATCTTGCAGTATAACTCCATCAGAGCTACAGTTCTTTGCTTTCTTTGGTTTCTTTTGTGCAACTTGTAGAAGAAAGGGGAACTGGATGCTTGTGGCTGTGTCTGAAAAGCATTAAAGTCAGTTTAGACACTCAGGAACAAGGAACTCAAAATCCCAAGGAAAAGTCAGTGCTAAATTTCTGGTGAGGGGGTTGTTCTGGAAACTTTCTGTCCTCATCACTCTGTGCATCTGAATAGGAAAAGATATTAGTGGATAATCCTTTGTTTGGGATCCAGTCCAAATTTACAATATCAAGTAACTCAGGTTGGTGCAGAACTGTAGCTTTGGGGATTATCTCAAGAGATTTGATTGAAATTCACTTTTCTAGGGAAAACTTCTCAGCACAACAGGGAATCAAACAGAAGCCAGGCTTATTTTTAACACCTCTCACTTCGTATTTCTCTGTGCTCCCAATAGCCTCACATTAAATGGTCTACAAAGTAGGAATAGCAACCTATACATGTGATTTTTAATTTTGCTAATCCTCTGTTACAGCCCAAAAGACCAAAAATACCTTATTTGATGCCATTGTGTCCTTGTTGAGCTTTTTCAAGCACTGTGCCACACAGAATATACTGGATTTCTTACACATTTGTTAGAGATGCAGTAAATTCCAGATTTTTCCATTGTGTTCTGTGGAAAACAACATTCTAGGATGGGGGGGAAACACTGGGGGGTGTTATCCTTCCTTCTCCTCCTTGTTTCACTGCACTAAAATGCAACATAGTTTGATTTCATAGTGAATTAAGGCATTTTACTACACTTTCACCAATGCAGACCAGCCAGCTAATAAACAAATGCTTATCAAAATACAACTACATATTGTATCAACAAAATAATTAAGCAGTAAAAAAAGGGAAAACAAGGAAAGAAGCAATCTGGAATCACCTGGATCAAAAAGAGGGAGATCTCGACATACACGGCCAAGACAGGATAGTACCTTAAGGTTGTTATGTATCCTTTAAACTATTGTGCTCTATTTTTCCTATTATTAATGAATAATAACCAAATGTGATGTAGGAAATCAATATATGTTAAGAACATTATTCTCTCCTGCAAAAAAAATCCTGTATTTGTGTCAAAGTTGTCCTAAACCAGACTAAAAATACTGGGAACAAAATACATGGATCACACCAAATATGAGGAGGCCTTTGTTCCTTAAACTGACGCCAGAGTCTTAGCTCTGCTAAACATCTTAAATGAAGTTAGACCCTACAAAAGCTTGTACCAGATAATATATCATAGATATAAATAGATATAAATAGAGATACACACACAGAAATGCACAAACCAGCAAACACTGATCCTCCATCTGAGAGCTCCAAGAATATTCTAACATCTCGTTTAGCTATAAATTTAGATCTTTAACGCTGTAATTCTTCTTCTTCCATTCATGCTTTGCTGGTCTCTTCCTTTCAGGAGTAAATATCTCAACTGGAAGCTACTACTGGCACAACTAATTCCTGTTGTCATGACTTGACCCCAATGATTCCAGACCTCTGAAGTGACTACAGGGCAAAGAGAGACTTGACTGACTTTTATCAAGTGGTCTGAAGTCTGCACATGAAAACAGAGCTTAAATAAATCTTTCCCTAACCCATGTCATTAAAATATTGAGCCATTTCTTCCCCCTACTTACAGAAGATGAATTATTGACACACAAATACTTCCAATCAGAGATGCTCTTCAAGATGCTTCAGGGTTGATTCATTCAGTAAGAAATCTTGGATTTTAATTATTTTAATAGGAATTTGATTTCAGTTAAATGGCAGTTGAACAAAGTCAGCTTGTGTTTATTACACATATGAGTTCTTCATGGTTTAATTCTTATGTCAATAAGGCTTAAAACTTTCCCATTATCTGCTGTTCTAACACAAAACTTCTGGAAAATGTTAAATGATTAGAACAATGTCAAATAAATGCATCCTCACAAAAACATACCCAAAAGCAGCAATTTTCAATTGTATTATTATGTAAAAACATCACACTACTCATCAACAGCATTTTAAGAGCTCATTGAAATAATGAAGTGGCTACAGTTATTTCCATTAAAAGGTTTATAAATAATATCTGCTGTTTGGTACCGTAGGAGAGCACAACTGTGTAATAATTGAAATGTCAATGCATCTTCCTTGTGAAGTTTTTACTTCGAAAAGCAGGCACCTGGAAAAACGTGTAATTCCCACCTCATCCTCCTGCCTCAGCCTTTGAACTGTGGAACAAGTAGTGCTTGCCATTTCCATGCCATTTCCCCTCCAATAATAAATAAAACCATATGTCAGAAAAAAAATATTATTAGACACTCTTTCACATAAATAGATCTTGAAAAACACAGGCACACACACACACATACAAATGTAGAGCCCTTTAAGCTCATTTTCCTTCATTTTTTCATTCTAAACCAACAGCACCCTAAAGAAGGGGGGAAAACCAAGGAAAAATGTAACTCTGATACCTGTCCAAGCCTGATAAAACTAAGCTGCTCCAACAGCATAATAAGAAATCATCAACTATCCAGCCCATCACCTCTATTGTTCTGAAGAGGCTCTTCATTATGCTGAAATCTTTACTTACAAAGAGTTCTCAGTTATATAATGGGATTTTTCATGAACAATTTGGAAGCTGAAACCCTGGAGGAAAAGAAGAGCTTTGAGGTGCTCCCGTCTGTGGCTGTTTCACTGCTGCAGCTCCTCACTTCCATCGAGCATGTTCTCCTTCAGAGCCCCTTGGAATCTTCCTGTTTATGGAACTGGAGTGATTATTGTTCTCTGCCAAAGACCCAGAGATGAAGATGCTGGGATGGAATTTTCCATAGCAAATCTGAAACAGTAGCAAAGAGAAAATTTAATCCCATAAAACAAGCTGTGAGTGCCTACCCTTGATTATCCTTCTGCACCCAGATGAGGGGTGGGGATTTTTATGGGAAAAACATAAGGAAAAACTGAGCCAAGGCACTGTGTGCTACAGTTCATTACTGAGGAGTTCTGAGCTCCTGTGATTTACCCCAAACCTCTCAGGTTCTGATGATCAGGAGGCATCCTGAGGGAAAGGAAGTGAGATTTTTTTACTATGAGAACCAGGCCTGATTGAAGTCTTCTTCAGTCTCAGACATGCTGAGAAGATAGGGACATTTTATTCACTGAAATCTGATGAGATTTTTCAAAATATGCCAAACTGAAGAACCCTGTATTTTTGTGATACCTAATCAAAGTCCCACATCAAAGTTTGTGAAGGAGAGAAATGTCTAAGGAGGGGAAAGAGGGTTTATTATTTAATAGAGTGCTCTGGCATGATATAAAAATCTGGTAAGTAATTTTCTACATCAAAATCTGTCAGAGAAGTTTAAGAACGAGACCTTGCAGAGGTGATTCCTGATCAAAATTTCAGAATAACATTTAAATGTGAATGTCTGCAACTGCATAACACAAAGATATCACAGGTCTCTATGTTTGCTGTTATTACTGCACTTTGCAGACCTATTCTCTGAGGAGATTCACAACAGAAAACTCAAAACTGGTTGTGAGTCCGGTCTTCACTGCTGTTAGACAAAAATTTGATTTCAAGTATTCTTATGGAAATTTCCTCTGCATGAAAGAATTTTCAATGGATGCAAATTTGGAAGTGCAAGTGGTCTGACGTGGATCTTCCCCACCTAGAAAACAGATGGCACCACAACGGCACAAAGGAAAAAGGAGGAGAGAGAAAAACAACGAGAAAAAAGACCAGATTTTGGTGGAAAATTGTTGATTCAATGACAAGCAGAAGCCAAAGGTAAACAGAGAGGTCCCTGAGGTGGCTGTTTGATGCCAAGCCCTGGGAAAGCAGGGAATTTGTGCCGTATCACAACCCCAGAGCTGGGACTACAAGAGAGCAGCTTACAGGTGCTCACAGGTTCATCTGCCACACCTTCAGCTGCACCCAACACGTCCTCCATCCAGCCCTCAGTGACCCTGCACGGGCTCCCAGGGCCGGTGTTCCCACAGGAATCACTTCAGGGAGCAGCACACCTTCCCAGGACCCCAGGGCTCACACCTGCAAAAGCACCATCTCCTCAAAGCTGAATGTTCAGGAGCTGAGTTTCAGATCATCTGGCACATTGTTTGGATGTATCCTAAAAAGTGATACTTCCTGATTCCCACTGACGCTTTTGCACTCATGGAAAAGGAGAAGGGTTTTAACAGAGGGAACTGGATGCAGATCTCAACCGAATTTTAATTAGTTTAATGGCTTTATATAAATTACAACTGAAAAATGTGAGGACTGTAGATGAAACACATTCCAACTTTTTATTTTAAGAAATGTACACTTTCTTCCCTCCTCCAAACTAATTAGGCTGATGGTTCCCTCTGCCAAATACAGCTGTTTCCTCGACACCTCTGAGTCCAGCTGACTGTGAACTCTGTTTCATTGAGCCCTGTCCACACTTGTTTCAATGGCAACAGACTGCAAACACGGAGAAATACCCACTTTAATTAACTTTTACTCCTTTCCAGGGGGTGTTAAAAGCAAAGCAAGAGCTATTTCAGACACTAAGTGAACGAGCCTTGCAGGCAGCGAGGGCCATTCCATCCGATTGTTTGGCAACACTTCTATTCAGGACTAACAATTTCAGAGACTTATGGTCTTAATAGAGCAGACCAAAACTCTTCTGATGAACAATTTGCCATCCGAAACTGCTGATTTCCTGGATCAGAAAGGTTCTGTGGGGATTTTTGTGCCGCTGGAAGTTGTGAGGAGAGCAGGCAGGCTGGCTGCAGGGCTGGCAGCTTGGCTTGGAAGGCTGCCTGGAGCCAGGCTGGCAGGGAAGAGCCAGGCTGGCTGCCCAGCCTCCTCTGCCCAGTTTGCAGGTCTCCCCCTCCCAGAGGCCAGGCACATTATGCATTATAATGACATTTATTATCAAATTTGTCAACATTTCTGAGAGTAAAACCCAATATTTCAATGCACTGTGTTTCAAAATATACAATAAGTTTGGCATTGAAAAGATGTTCTTTTTTTTTTTTCTTAAAGTAGGTTAAAAATTTTCCTTTGTGAGGAGTATTTATGATTTTGTTCTAATTCAAAGCAATAATAAAAAACCCCAAGTGAAACACTGAAGCTTCTGCAGAAGAGGAACTCCAGATTCCAACCAACATTGAGCTGTACACACAAACAATTCCATATTCCATGGCCTTTCCACAGGCAGAATTTGAAGACAGTTGTTGCACAATGTTACCTTTATTTTCCAATAATGTAAGGGATTTATTAATTTGTCAAAGCTTGAGGATTTATAAAATTATTTACTCTCTTTTCTTATTCATTCTGAACTGATATTTTTTTAAATAAATAAAATTGTGATCTTTATAACTACCATGGGTTACATGGGCAGGACTTGAAACACTCGAATTCAGGTTGGAGAGCATATATTTTATCATATATATATTTTTACATAGTTGTGTATTTATCATTATATATTTATGAATATTTTGTATTCATAAATATGTAATATTCATAAATATTTATTATAAAATATTAAATAAATATTTATACACATATACAAATTAATATAAAATATAATACATATACATTAGGTAACATAATTATATAATAAATTTGTTATATTTATTATGTGTTCATAGATATATTTAATTTTATTTAAATATTGATAAATATTTAGTATAGTATATATATTTATATGAAAATTCTAAATATATAAATAAATAAACTTTATGTTAAATATTATAATATATCTTTATTGTAATATATATTGTATAACATTCCTTATTTAATTATACTGTCAGGAGCAAACTTCTATCTCAATAAACCTGATGATGCTTTAAACTAAAACCTAAATTCCTGAAGAACTTCTGGAAGTCGTCCCTGGAATAATTCCACTTAAAATTTCCAATGAATAAAAAGAAGTTACTCCATTATTTCTTTGTTCTGTACAAACTTTCAGGGAAATTCTGCAATTCCTTCGTGTATTAATTTTGTTTCTGCCAAAAATGTCATGTCTTTTACCAGTTTCATACCACCACAGTGATCATCTCTACACACAGCAGCAACAGTTGCATTTAAAGAACTAAAAGTTGACTTAGAACTGCCAGACATCTCTTTGTTTGGTTTTTTTTTTTTTCTCTCCTGAAGACCCCTTGTTTCCATAATCTCCACAAGTCATTGCTCTCCACGTTCAGAGCATTTAAAAATAACTTTGCACTTACCACACGCAGCAGTTTTATCACTGCACTGTATGTACACTAAATATAGAATAAACACTATATATAGCAGGCATGAAGGAAAGGTGACACAAGCACAATGATGCAAGCAGGACATATAGATTAGGGAGTATTTATAGACTAAAAAACCCCAAACCTTGCCAATATTGCTTGACCCACAAGGCAAGGACAAACCTGACGTTCCTTTACCTACTTGTTGCCTACCCACATAGACTGAAATATCTGTAACCGTCATCACAGTCCCCTTGTTTCACAGGTAATTGTGCCTCTCTAAATTAATGAGACATTTCTAACACTGCTGTTGTGGTGGTTCTGCTGGATGAGATCAGCAATAACAGAGAGAAAACACCTACTTGAAAGAATTAACATTGCAAGGAGTAGTTGGTGATTCACACAGGGAGTATTCACACAGTTCAACTGAGAGCCCGAAAAATTACTAGAGAGAAAACTCCTAAATTAGGTATTTTAAGCCTGGAGGTAAAAAGGTAAATATTCTATTCCCTGTAAGTGGCACCTTCCTTTGAGTCAATATTGATTCGGGCTTCCTATCCCAACTGTGTTATTTCTATAAAATAAAGCCAGCTCTGGAGTTAATCACACTCAGGCTTCTGGAACCTTGAAAATAAATGTTGTGACCATTTCAAATATCAAGAGATTCCATAAAACTGAGTTTGTATTGGGTTGTCAACACTTAGTTAAGCTCCATTTCCCCATATGAACTAATGTATAACTTGACTGTGCATTATTCACCAGCTTTCTCTGGAAGCCAACACTAAATCTCAGCTCAATGGGCAATGGGGCAGCAGATGCTCCAGACATCCCACCTTGGAACCAGGGCAGGAACCTTGCCCAGCAGATGAACATCAGCCTCACCCCAGCAGAGGAGCTCAGGAACCCCCCACGGGCACACAAAGAACAAGTTCCTGCTCAGGAAACCAAAACCCAACCAAGCTCTTCTGAATTATCTCCAGTGAAACCATTGCAGGGCTAAATGCCTGCTTTGTAAGCAAAGCTCAGCCCAGATTACAGGGTGAAATCTCCACCTGTGGTGTGAGGTTTTGCTTTGGGTTTCACCACCACAGTTAAGAAGGCACAGTAAAGGTGATTTGCCTTCTCACTTGTGAAGTCTTTAGATCAGCTCTTACACGATCTCTCCAAAGCATTAGAAGGCCAAATCCTCCTTTCTTCACCTATGGGAGTGAAGTGATGACTTGGGATTTTTGGCCTGCAGAAAGTAGAATTTACCCAGAAGCTGTTTAGCTATTAAGCTTTTCCTTCTCCCCACTCCACCCCTCAGGACCTCTCATCATCCAGGGATCCTCAGCCACCTGCAGCTGAAGAAAAATCACCTCAGTCCACATAAACAAACAGGATTTTGACACCTGATAACAAGTGCAGATCGTCCAGAAAATTTACCTCAGCTTTAAACCCTACTCTGTCACCCCAGGAATCATTTGGAAAGTTTGTTAGGTCAAGGTGTGTAACAATGGTCCATAAGTTTAAAAGTCTGTGCTTTCCCAACAAATTCCCAAGCAGAAGTAGGCTTTGACAATTAAATTTGGTAAAAAGAGATCGTGATAACTGCATTGGTTGAGCCACCTGAAGGATCATGAAGTGCTACAGGGAGTGATAGTTGGGCATGGCACGAGGGAAACAAAATCCAGGGCCAGTTATCTGAATTGAAAGGATGGAGTTGAGTGACTAGAACTTTCCTGATTAAACTGCTTAGGGAGCTTTTATGGGTTTCTGTCTTTTCTTAATCCAATATAAGTTTTTACTGGCTCGTTACTGCCAATTAGGAAAAAATCGCCTTTAAAAATTTATCGAATGCTGATGGAGAACAACACAAACTCTCGTGAAGTACAGTATTAATTAGATGTCAGGCTGAGTAAACTCAGATAATGCATAAACAAGAGTAAATATTCAAGATTTCCATCGACTGTATTAGAGCATCAGAGCCTCAACACTTTGCTTATCACCAAGGAAGCATCTCAGCCAGCCCACACGTTGAGGGCTCTTACCTGAACCCCTCTCAGTACAAAGCAAGGAGCACACTGGGGGTTCCCCTGAATTGCTGGAACCATCCATTGTTAAAAACAACCTCCAACCAAACCTCACTAAAAGCGACACAAAGGACTGACTGGCTGTGGTTCCATGGCCTAAATGGAGACAGGATTTTCAGGTAAAGGGCCTTGAAATCATTTCCAGAATAACTAAGACACTCAGGGCAAACAAGAACCCTCCCAGGGCTGTAGCAACACAGAGGTCCATGAGTGACTAACCAGGGACAGCCTTCCTTGTCCCTCTGCCCTTTGGGAGCTCATCCTGCTTCCACCACACCTGATCTAGAGTTCAGATGACACCACCACTCCTTAGGGCTCTGAGAGAGAATCATAATTTATTTTAAAGTTTTCCATCAGAGCTGAATTATCCTGTCTTTCCCCACACATGGATCACGAAATTGGGGGACCACAGAACTAGCACAGAACCACAGAATCCCAGAATGGTTCAGATTGGAAGGGAACTTATAGATCATCCAGTGCCACCCCCTGCCATGGGCAGGGACACCTTCCACCAGCCCAGGTTGCTCCAAGCCCCATCCAACCTGGCCTTGGACACTTCCAGGGATCCAGGGGCAGCCACAGCTTCTCTGGGCAACCTGTGCCAGGGCCTGCCCACCCTCACAGGGAAGGATTCCTTCCCAGTATCCCATCTAACCCTACTCTCTGTCAGTGGGAAGCCCTTCCCCTTGTCCTGTCCCCCTTGTAAATAGTCCCTCAGGTCTGTCTGGCACAGAGGGTTTTTCTGGTTACAGCCTCCCCTGTCATAATACAAAACATGTCCACTTGAAACAAAATTAAAATACTCATAACCTTAAAATGCCTTAAAGACACTTTTTTCTTCTTTTACATTCCCCTGAAGAGGCTTCACCATCACAGCAGCATTGTCTCATTTTCTAATCGTGTTGCTTCCACGGAGGTTTTTTTGTTGCTGTCGGGTTTGCTTTTGTTTAAAACCAAACAAACAAAACCAAGCCCAAACTACATACAGGTATGACAAAGTATCATTGAACTGGTCTTGTAAGTCTTACTATCTGGCATTCAAAGCGTGTAGGTTGACCCAAAGTATGCCCTGTTCAAATGTAAAAGTATTACATCTGAAGGACCTTCAATATTCAAAACTCTGGCTTTTAAAACACAAATTCCCATTGTCCACGTGGAACTATTTTATTTACACATCACCTAAAATGCACCTGTGGCATATCAGACTGGACTTTATTGCTCTCTAATACACAGTAATAGAGACAATTGGCCAGTTAATTCCCAGATAACTGGAGAAAAAACTTTTCTATTTTATCCCCAATCAAACCTCTGTTAATTCTCCAACCCTTCCCAAATCCATGACCTTTAAGAAGCTCCACTAAATGGAATTTCTCAGGAACATTTTGATAATGCATTTTCCACGGTGAGAAAAAAAACAACCAAACCAAAAAAAAAAAAAAAAAACCAAAACAAAAACCAAACAAAACCAAATCCCACAACATTTTCAAAAACCAATTTTGAAAAAATAAATCCTAGAAATGTAGTTATGGACCCCACTTGTCTCTGCCAAATCCCTTAGGCTCAAAGAGAATTTCTAGTCAAAAGTGAAGCTGACTGACCCAATAGTCAGGTTAGGATTTGGCCACGTTTCCTGGCAGGAATTAGAAGCAGCATGTCTAACATTTGAAGCCTCAATCAGTGGCCTTATTGACTTTCTGGGGTTTTTATTATCTGCCTTTTCACTGACAGATAAATGAAATTAAAAGCTTATTTTATCTTGATGTAGAGTAAAACCAATTTAGAAGTTATCAGAAATCTTGTTTTCCAGCCACCAAGTATTCTCTGAATTAGATGCTGACAGGATGGTGTATTACTTATTATCTTTATATTTTTAATGTTAACTCCTTCTACAGGAATATTGAGCAGTAAGTAAATTCCTACAAATCTCTACTGAAGCATGAGTATTTTGAAAAGTTATTCAGAAAATTGGCCAAAATATTTATTTTGTTTTTTTCCTTAGTGAATGGGTCCAAGAAAAAAAACACAACTAAAACCAAAACCAAACCAAACCAAAAAAACAGGCAAAAAACCCCACCCAAACCAAACAAAAACCAACCAACCAAACAAAAGCAACAACAATAAAAATACCTAAATAACTGAACTGAAATGGAAAAAAAATTAAAAAACCCCTATATATATATGCTTAATCTGCACACATCTCCAAATCTTTAATGGGGGAAAACAAAAAAAAAATCTTGCTTACTTGGAAAAGTATTGCCACTAAGGTTACAACAATAATTGTTGTAATTTATGGACAAGAACATGTGTTTAAGGGCCATTTGCACAACCAAATCCATGTACTGGGCTGCACTGAGAAGCTTCTTTCCTTGATACAGTGCCATCCTCTGAATATTAGGGATAAGTCATGTAAAGTTTTCTGGCTCCATTAAAGGGTTTCTCAAGAGCAGCCCACAATTTATAAGAACATTAAGCAGAGCTTTAGAGTGTCTGCAGTGCAAATGCAAATGGGGCTGTTCCTGATGCCCCATATTTCAGTTTGCAGCCCCAGCTCCTGAGTTTGTGGAGTAACAAACCCTGCACTAATGAAAATGAGGCAGAGGAAGCTCATAAGTCTCCTATTTGTGTTCTATCATGACACCAACCATCAGCATTTGTTAAAGCCCCAGAAGCACAGCTCCTAAGTATTTATTATCAAGTGGTTCTATCTGTTCCATAATTTAACACTGAAGCTTCATTTCTAACAGCAAACCCCATTTTTGCAGTGGTTGCCTCCTCTGCCACGGCTCCCTCTGAAGAGGAATTTGTTTCTCTGGAGTTTCCCATCCCACAGCAAAATTGGGACAAAAAAATTTCCTGGCATGTTAAGGGAAAACAGAAAAAGAAAGGAAAGGTGTAAAAATCCCCGCTCAAAAGTTTCTTATTTGCATAATATTTAATATACATGGCCTGAAGAACCATATGTGTCTATACAAATCCTTTATATACAACCTGAGGCCTTCTGGTGCTTGAAGGAGAAGAACTTATAATATTGAAACATTAATGTAGAGAAATATCAGAGCAATATTGTCCTCCAAAGCACTTTTTCTTCCAGGTTTTCCCCAGCTCCCTCTGCCTGGTCTGCACCCTGTGTCAGCCTGGGCATTCAGCTCCTCCCTCCAAGGGTACAGGAGCAAAACTCCTGTCGAGAAATGAGTGATGGATGTGAATTTTCAAGGAGTTTATATTCAGAAGGAAAAAAAATTGTCATCCTTAAAGCCACACTTTGATCAATTTATTCTCCGAGCACTCTGAGTAAATTTATCTGACCTTCCTGTTAATTTTGTCAAACAAAATTTTTGTATGACAATGGCTTTGCTGCTCTGATTATTTCATCCTCTGGAGTCAAATCTTATGATCTTCCTGCAGAGAAGTCTCATATGGGATTCTGAGAGCGTTTGTCCCCACAAGCATTCCAGAATTTTACCTCAAACAAAAGAAAAAGCTGCATCACAAACATTACCATAGAAACAAACTGCCACAGACATAGTTATTAATGAGAAAGAAAAGGAAAAGCTAATTCATAACGATAACTCACAGTGCTCAGTCTGTAACAGACACAGCTCTAATAAAATAGAAACAGATTTTATTAAGCACTGAACAAACTATCAGAATAATATTACTATGCCCTTTATTTAAACAGGGCCAACTATAATTGATATGAAGATGAAATAAAGAGTGCAACTGCAACCTTGACAGACCTTCAGCATCATCCTCCTGCTTAAATTCATCACATCGTTCCATATCAGCCTCTGATTTCCCTTTGCCCAACCACCCTACAATTGTCTCCATGGCATCCTCTCCACCCACTGCAAAAGAAAATGTGATCCCAATAAGTCACCAGGCCTGGGAGCAGCAGACCTTATCTGGAAGCTGTTTCTCAACCACGCAGCTCTGTGCTCTCTTTGCTATAATCTCCTTTTATATATTAAAAAATACACTACTTAAAGAAGGAGAAACAACCCCTCCACCATAATTGTCTCTGATGCAGACATGTCTAAATTAAGGGCACAGTAACTGTGATGAAGGTTTGTCCTTCCCTCTCGCAGGTTGTTATTCCCATCTGCAGCTTCCCAGAAAAAACAGCTCCAAGGAAGAACTGTAAGGAAGATCCAGACTAAATTCCGCTCTTTGTGGACTGCCTTCACTGCCTTCAGCATCTCCAGGATTCCACGCAAATTCATCCTGATAATCAGCTTGCCACTGGATCCTGCTGGAAATCCAAGAAAGCTCCACAGCACAGAGCTTTGCTTCATCTCCTCAGTGTCCTGCTGTTGGCCTTGATATACACATGCTGAGAACTTATTTCCAAGCCCCTTAAATGATGATTTTTTTTCTTAGAACTCTCACACTAAACTATTTAAAAGAACAAAACAAATCCAGAACAGAGAATTGTTCGACATTTGTTCTTATTTGCACCAACAAAGTAGATTTTAACTTCAGAAGGAACATTCAAAAGAGTCTTTAATGGGCTGGGAAGTTCAGCAGTGGATTGTATTTCTCTGATTGCATTAGATACAAAAAGATTTTATGTATATAATAGATGTATAATATAGATCAACCATGTTTTAAGTAGTAAATTACTTCAAATACTTAGCAAAAAAGTACCCAGCTTCAAATATTTGGCATTCAACTTCTCAATACCAGCAGAAGTGAAAATATGAATCCCTCTGATTTAACAACTCTGGTGGACCAAATCATTCTGCTTTCTCTCCACTGTTGAACATCCATATTCATTCTCCAGTTTTATCGCAAAAAAACAATACGCACTATTCTCTTCTTTGGAAAAAGTAATACTTAAATCTTCATACATAGCCCTGATTTCTCAAGAAGGCAGGGTGTGTACACAACAGGAGCTGTGCAGAACCATGGTAAGTAAATGACTGTTCTGGAACAAACACACTTTGTTCATGTTTTTAAAAATTTCAGGATTCTACATTTTTGTTTGAGATTTTGTACACTTCGAATTTTGTACTCTTCAGATTTGCATTAAATCTTTCATTAAAACTTTTCCTATTAAAGATCTTTTTCAAATAAGGTTTGTTTGGTGCAATTAACTTAGGAAAGAAGGGCAAGATGAAGAATTGTTTATAATGGTTCCCACTGAATCCCTCAACAAACCCCTTCAAGATGTGATTCCTCAAATGCTGTAATTTCAATATGCTCATAAATGTCAACTGGGAGAGCTACTTTAGTCTATTTTTTGAAGGAAAAAAAAAACCACAAAAGGTAGAAATTCAAAATAAATACATAAATAAATAATGGGATGCAGAAGATGGGTGCATTCTGTCTCTGTCAGACCCTATCACATCCCTCCACATGCTCCCTGCCTTTCATTCCCACATGTCATTCCCATCCCCAGAGTTCTCTTCCCAGGCAGGACAGGAGCAGTATTGATCAGGCTGAGGCAGTTTCCTCAGCACTGAGAGATCTTCACTGTTCCATAACACAACACCCTGTAAAGCACATTTTTCTCCTGACAGGTTGCAAGTTCAGGACTTTTTTGGAAAGAAAGAGGTAACTGAGGCCCTGATTCTTCAGAGCTTCCTTCACACTGTCTCTTTTAGTACCTCCTGCTACGTGCAGTTATAAAGAGAGATGAGAGTCCCCAAGCCCTTCATTGTAGCAAAACTCCCATGATGATTTCAAAATAAAATATAAATAAAAATCACAAAAGTTACCCAATAAAATACAGATGGCAGATACCCAAATTCTTGTACGGTCCTAAAGTGCCTGGGAATGAAATTTTTATCACTCTCCATAAGATCATTTATAAAGTTGCTGCTCTCTGCAAGGACCCAATTAGATCTTTTATCCACTCCTGCTGAGAGCAGAGAAATCCAAATCACAAGGGCTGAGACAGAGAGAACTGCTCTGCCCAAACCTGGTTTGCAAGTTCACAGAAATCTACCTCATCATGAGGTCAAAAATACTGGAACAGCAGAGAGAAAAAATTCATGTATGAAAAATGATGGGATTGTGGCACAAAGCACGGGAATGGCAGTGCAGGACCATGGCACTATCTCCCTTTGGGAAGGGAGAGCAGACAAGACGGGGAGAAACACGTTTGAGACTAAAAATCCCACAACTACAAAGAACAGACAGAGATAAAACCACCACTTTCATAAACCAGAGTCCTGCCACCCACCCCTGCTGCTTGTGCCTCAGCTCCCACCCAAGTCAGCCCTTCAGACAGCCCTGTTTTCCTTGTTTCACAGGGTTTCTGATTATAAAAAAAGAAAGTGAGGAAAGTGAACATGAGAAAAAGCAGCTTTTTGATTCCTCAACACACTGTCAATGAATGTTTAATGAATAAATGTTGAGTTTCTTCTCTGTGCTGCAGCACTCTCCTCACATTCACCTATTTATTTTTTTTTTTTAAAAAAGCAGGAAAACAGAATAATATTATTACTTCCTAAGACTTTCAATTATAGAAGAAACCTCTTTCACATCAAAGTTTCCCAAATCCATATTATATTTTGAACAAAACCCTCGGATTTTATACCATTCCTTCTCATTTTCTGTTGTCAGATGCACCGTGGCATTAAGCTTAAAAGCCAGACAGCAGCACTGCTGCAAAGGCAGCACAGCAAACAAGAAAAACAATTACATTTTGTATGTTTTCAAGGCAAAGTCTGCTGTAAATAACCGTGTAAGTAGATCTTGCTGTGGGTAGGTGGGATCTGAGTATCAAGAAGAACCAAATGGAGGGAACAGCAACAAACAGGCTACACGAGGTAGAGCTGAAAGGAGAGAAAAGTAGATTTAGCCCAGCTACGGTATAGAGGAAGAGAAAGGAAAAAAAAGTAATAAAAAGTAAAGAAATCCTGCTAAGACAGATTGGAGGTGGTGGAACGTGATGGGACAAGAGAATAGGTCACAACTCTGTGCCTGTCCTGCTGCTCTGCACTCCCTCTACAGTTTTTGATCTTCAGATGTTTGATTCCTCATTTATTAAATCATTTGCAGGAGACTGTTTCACAGTGCCAGCACTGACTCTGGAATACCCAGACTGGAAGGACTTCCATCTCCAATGGAAGAAAAACCTGTGCCTGCAAGACCTGAGAAACCAGAACAGAAACCAAGGCAGGACTTTGCACCCTGCACAGCAGGATAATTCTCAGAGGGCTAAGGGGTCCTTCCTCCTTGGGCTCCTGATCCAAAGATATTCCTTTCTCTCTGACCACGTCCAATGCTGGATTGCCTTATCCTGCCAGCCTCTCCAGCAGTGGGATTGTGTCAGAGAGCTTGGAAGGCCTGGGGGAGAAGTCCCAGCTTAGTTAAGCCCAGTTTTTCTCACATCCTCATTCCTCTCTCAAGTGGAGAAGAGACCATCTGAGCAGAGATGAGAGTGGCCTTATCAAGGGCAAGGAAAATATGAAGTAATAGGAAATAAACCATGCAAAGAGGAGCCACACTGTAGGTTTCTCCTTTGTTAACCCAGCCTGGCATTTAGAGATAATACAATAACACAAACAGCAGCATGCATTACTAAATGTTTTGTCAGTAGAGTCATTCAAAATAATCACATTTTACTCTTTTTTTTTTTTTTTAATACTCATAAAGGCTTAACAGAATAAAAAACCTCCAGTTCTACTCAAATCTTACACTGTCTGATGAAAGCTCTCACCATGAGGAAGAGCTGGCTATAGCTCATTCCCTAATCATTGCTTGGCATTAAGGGTTGTGAGAAATCAATTATAATCACTATTAAATAAGGGTGTCATCATCAATATGGTAGTGGCTTTGACAGAAAAGTGTGTTAAGAGCACAAATGCTAAATATAATTTCATCCAGACAACTCTCCTGTGATCTGTATAAATGTGGGAAGCTGAAAGAAAAACAATCTATATGAAAGTCTACAGTGATGAATAGAAATTAGGTTTATTTAACAATACCTGGCATGGCATCATCACTGCAATGAAGGTCTTGTCCATAACTGAAGAGAAAGATCCCTGGAAGCCATTCAGTCATTCTGCAAATAAAGCAAATACAAATAATCCAACAATTCTAATGTTCATCATCAAACATCAAATGGCAGTGTTCAAAGTCTCCATTTGGCCATTTAAACTTGCACTTTTATTTTCCAAAGCTTCACTAAAAGAGAGACTTTTTTTTTGCACTATATCTACAGTCACATATCAACTCCTAACTAAAAAGGGCAACAAAACTACAAACCAGCTGCATCCTTTTCCCTCTCCCCACTCCCTCCTCACCCCCTGTCTCATGTTCTATTTGCTGTAAAGTTTCTTCATAGACACCAGGCTGGAAGCTTCTGCCCTGGAACACTCACAATGAAATCCACATAATTTTACTGCTAAATTCTGGTTCACTTCACCCTACTGTTTACAAAACCCCTAAGAAATGTACACCTGACAATAATTCCCCAACACAAACCATGCCATGTGCCAACTGTAGGATCATTAGTAAGATAGGTTATTTTAATATCCATCTTCGATTTTTGCTGTTATTCTACGATAAATTCGAAGTCTTGAACCCAAGAATGCACCTTCAGAAGAGCACAGTGACAACCAAGGAATTCTAAAAGAATAAAGGAATGGCTTTATTTCACTCCACACTTGATTTCCAACAGACTTTTCTGAAATGTTGGTGGATGTTTTGCTGCCGTGGCTTTTTGGCTTTGGTTTTAGATTTCAAACTCCTTATACAGATTATGAACTGAGCAACTAGAGAAAAAACCAGTCACATATTTTAAGGAACACTCAATTCTCCCATAGGCACCAAGAGATTCTATAGAAAGCCGAGATAATAGCTGTGATTCCCTTTTCTGCCACACTGTTTCCCCTTCTCTTGGCTGATGCAACAATTCACACACAGAGAGTTCCTTCCCAGACTTTGGTCCCCACTTTACAAAACTTCTTCTCTGAAATGAAATTAATTCATAACAACCTAAAGGTACTTTTTCATGCTTTTAAATTACAGAAAAACTTCCCTCAGTTGTGCCCCTACACTCCTATGTACAATCCTGGTGGTGTAGTTTGAGATATAATTTCATATGCAGAAAGACCATCCTCAAAAGAGGGCAATTTCACTGCAAAGAGGGCAATTTAACTGCAAATAGCAGCACTTGCAGTGCCAAACATCTCCTCAGGAAAGCAGGGCTGATCCAACAGATCCTTCTGTTTGACTTCTGGCTCTTGAACAAGGAGGATCTTGAAGGACTAATTCTTACAAGCTCCTCCCACACAAAGAAACAGCCAAATACTCCTGAGCTTGTTTGAATCTCAAAATGGAGAAGTGTTTGGTTTTATTCTATGAATGAAAACACCCTTGGTGTGTGGGAACCACTGGGGCAGGTTAAATGTCTGTGCAAGCAGATATTTTCTTCTCAGTAATTACAAATTTTGATTTTTAACCAACGTTAAAAACAGAATTACTTTTAACACACCTATTAAAATCAATGAATTAGCAGAATAAAAATAAAGCAGTTGGGAATGTTATAATTTTTTGTTCACAAGCTCTAATGAAAACCAGTAAATCCTGACATGTTATTGTGTCTCAACATGCAGAGCTGGTGGTTTTGGCCTTGCAATGTCTGTCATGGCCCTGCTGTCAGAACCACCATCTCCAGGGCTATGTGACATCTTGTATTTAACTCAATCCACTGGTCAGTGCAGCATGGACAGTCATTTTGGGTTTAAAATTACCTTATGTTTCACTTTCCCAGGACACAATTAGCTTGATTAAATAAAGGTATTTGTAATATTACTTTAAAAAACAAGAATAAAACCAGCCATTTACATACTTTCAGACCAACCTCTATTTCACTGAAATTCTGATAATGGCTCATGTGGGCTTGAATTAAACTTCTATTTCCCCATCAGCTCTGTTTAGGAGAGATTCTGTTTTCATATGTTGCAGAATTATGCACCTATAATTAGTTTAAAATCTTACATAAATGGGCTTAATTTCAGAGTCTCAAGAGAAAACAAGAGCACATTATTTACCTCATTCAGCAATAAATGGAGGTAAGCACAGATTCTAGTTACTGATTCCATAAAAAACAAGATACTCATTTAAAACAGGCAATTTCTCTTGTTTTTTTTTGTGCCAAGCATTAATGTGGAAAGGACCTGCTACAATAACAGCAATGATGAGCAGAGATTCCCCAAATTAAGGTTTAATCCCACCTGAGTGATTGAAAAACTAGCCATACTATTCCAAAGAAATAAAAAGAGGGGGCCAAGGGGACGTAGTAGATGAAAAAATTGTTAAGACAGTGTCCATTTGGGAACAGAAAATCATATATCTTTAGGAACAAAGTGATTTTGTGCTGCAGATTTAACCTGGGTGGGGGAGTTATGCAGGATTTAGAATAAACAGGAATCTTTGATTGGGAGGAAAAGATGTGGGGCCTCAACAGCTCAAGGAACTTTGACCCATCAACTCCTGCACCTCCTGAGCTGCTGCAGGGCCACTCCCTGCTCTGCCCATGTGGATCAAAGTGTGCAAGGCCAGCAGAATGCAGCAAACACAAATCAGGATTAATTCTGGCCCAGGGGAAAGTCCCTACTGAGCCCATACTGCAATGAATAAGGCCCCATGTCAGCAAGACAACTCTTTCATTTCCTGCTCATACAACGTATAAACACATCCAATTCGTTCATTTATGGTGGCACATCTGCTGCCCCAGCAACATGCACACCTTTGCAATACCAGAATTTGGAATATCAGATTCGTCTTCGAACACTGGCTTTCAAAAATAGCCCTACTGCAAATGCCATCAACATCTGGAATATTTCATTACCATCACACTGAGCCACAAAGTTCCTGGAACACCAAGGTTCAACTTCAACCATATCAGCACAAGAAGTGAAAAAGTTGATTCCAAATTTGACTCATGGACAGGGAGTGTTTTTGAGAACATTAGAAATGGTAGAATAAAGATCTCAGAGATCCAGGTCATCTCCAATTTCCACCCCGTTCCCCAGATGAGCACACACAGAACAAGCCCAGAACATGTGAAGATTTTACAACACTTCATATGTGCCCACTCAGATGGACCAAACAACTTTTCTGTGGTAATTATCTCAATCCAATACAGTTATTTTACCAAAAAAATGAAGCAAAGCTCCACACAGGAAAGAAAAAACTGGTCACTTTGCTGGGAACTTAAATGTTTAAACCTTTGCTTTTCCTAATCTAGAGTCAACATTTTGCAGTTGAACAATTCAGTTTTAATTTTTATCATTGTATTGCAGATGGACTGCAGGCTTGGATAACAACATAAACCTGGTTAATCAACTTTCATGTCATATTTATGCTGCAATGGGGAGGTTTTACTGTGGTCTGCACTTTACCAATGCAACTGTGGAACACAGCCAGAGGTTTATGTACCCTTAAAATTGCAAGCTGCAGCCCACTCTGCCACCAGTGACTCCAAGTCTGCTGCTGACAACGATCTCTTGGCTTTGCCAAATACAGATTCAGTTAAATTTAATTAAAACTACAAAAAGCACCACCAGAAACAGCCCCACTCCTCCATCAGGAAATTTATGAATTCTCAGACGTACCGGTTTCCTTGTGGACAGAGAAACCAGTTCAAAGTCAAGAAACTTGTATTTCCCAATTAATTTGTTTTGGCATCACTACCTCATTCTTAATGCAAGATTTGGGCAGAATAAAGAAATCCCTTTGAGAGAAACTCCAGTGGAACTGTAAGTGATATATTTTCATAGTGCTGCTTTGGTTTGACTGGAGTTATTTTCCCCAGAAAGCTGAAGGACTTGCATGGAAAAGAACCCAAAACCTATCAAAAACTGGTATGGCATCCTGTGTTCCCTAAATCACTTGTGGGCATTTATGGCAGCAGTAAATTAGTAATTAAAAATCAAATTCTATGGCTGTTCAGAAAAGTCAGGACTCTGATAGCAGATGACAATTAACAGCAGATATTTGAACCACAGCAATTACACAGAGCTTGCAATTAACATTATTACTCATAAATTATAATGTATAATGTGTTTTGCCTGACATGACCAAGAAGCAGAAGAATGGAAAATGACTCGTATTTCAGCAACTGGCTTTGCTGAAGCAAACTGGAACAGGGACTGGAACCAGCCCAGTTCACCCTCTCCACAGGGGCAACACCAGTGGCCTTTGACCAATGCAGTCCATACAGGGCTTTGGTTTTCTTTTGGTGTGAGTTTTTGGGTTTTTTGGTTTGGGGTTTTTTGGGGTTTTTTTGGTGGTTTTGTGTGCTTTGGATGTTTGTTAGTTTGGGGTTTTTGTTACGACGCAGCTGAGCACAAATCAAGTTCCTATGGAGATTATATGTGGTATAATTTAGATTAAAACCAGTAAATTATTTGAAGGTTTCATGCAATACAACATTATTTGTCACAACCTTGAAATCCAGAGGCAACTGACACCTGTCACAGCAGGCACAGCAGATTTTTCTCCCAGGAAGAAGCATTTTCCCTTTCCCAATGATAAAAATAAAACTACAATCTTATTTATAGCCTGAAAATAGTTGTAACATGGGAGGCTAGAAATTCATCAGCAAAGCAGGACTAAGTACTATCTGCAGTTTGGTTTGAAGGAGAATGGGAAGGCACAAACCCTCTGTAACATTGTGGGTGGGAGGATCATTTGAGTTGGCTCAAAATTTGGACACATTCCAGTGGCTGCAGCAGCAGTGGCTTGCCAGAGTAAACTGAAGGGACCAGAAGAAAGATTTTCTCAGACAATTATAAAAAACCCTTCAATCACGTGGCTCTGAATGTTGCTGTCTACAAACCCCTTCCTACAAGAGCAGTCCCTGACATTTCTCTTTGCTGTTCTTTGCCTTCCTCCATCAATCTCTTACGTTGTACTTTTTACAGCCAGCTGAGGCCAGGTCATAGTATCTCAATAGCTCACCTGAAATTTGTAACGCTTTATTGTCACAACAAATCTTGGCCTTTCAGCTTTCTAGGAAGATGCACCTGTTTATACCAACACAGTTATTTTCATAACTTAACTACTTTTATTATGTTATCCTTCAGTTAATGCTTTAAAGTGCAATTCAATTGTCAATAAAGCCTTCAAAAATCTTCAGTTTTAAAAAAATTATTATTTTAGAATAAAGTCCACTCTAAGCAACAAAACTGCTTTAAATTGAGTTCCAGCTCCTTACTGAGGTGCCCACCTTGTTCCAGGCACTCAGGTTGAGATGATTTTTATAACTGCTACACTGCAGTCAATTTGGGGACAGTAAGACAAGGTCTAAATCCTCTGACATAAGCAATAACTATAGAAAGCTTCACCAGGATGAAAGTAGAGTTCATTTAATCAAGGAGAAAGGTCTGCTTTGCAAAAGTGTTGTACTGAGCCAGAAGGTGATTTGTTCAAACAGCCAGGCCAGGACACCGTGGAGGCTGGGCTGAAGGCATCAGCCCTGACCCCCTGTTTGAACAGAGATCTCAGAGGAAGGGACACAAATCCCCAGAACAATCAGTGAAAATACTCCACTTCAGCATGTTTTTGTGATTAGTTAATGACCAAACCAAGAACATTAATCATGCATTTATTATTAAAACAAAAGGTGCTTTTGTCACAGTCTGAGTGCTGATGTGGGAACACCCACTGCACACCAAGCAGCACCTTGGTTTCAGAGTATGGAGACACACTTACCCAGCTCCAAACAGGAACAAGACTAAGAAACATTTCCTCAAATCTCTTCCCCTCCTCACCAGTCACCTTGTCCTGCTTTGCTCTATCGCTGTCTTGCTTGTCTCCACCTCCCTTCCATGTCTATCCCCCTAAAAACACAAGATCTTTATCTTTTATAATTGCAAGCATTTTATTCCCACATCATCACAGGAGCTGAGCAGTGCTCTCCTCCTTTCACATCAGCTGAGACAGTCAGCTCCTTGCACCAAAGAACCTACATTTGTGCACACCCAGCACAAAACTCTCGTCTCTGGGACAATCTAAAAGTTATTAGTGCACACTTACTAAATTTAGCAGCATAATCGTGGTTCAGTAAGGATTCACCTTCAACTCCAAAAATAAACTCATTTGATGTATCTTACCCTTGTCTTTAAAGTGAAAGAGATCCCCTGCATTCTCAACAACAGGGAGCTGGTGAGAGATTTCCAATTCCAGGTCAACAATATTTCCAGGACTGGATCTGCAGAATTGTCAGCTTTTGATACAGAGAGACATTCTTGCTGTCTGCTTTCATTTTTTACTGACCCAGTAAAGCCTAAGAAATCCTTTTAGAAATGATAGGAGAGCCTGCCTTGCAAAGCCCTGCTCTCTTATGCTCCAACATCCTCATTTCCACAATGGCCTCGTTGCATCATTTCATTCCAAATTCTTTACAACCTTCCTGCAGCACGAATTCTCTGTCCTCTGGAAATGAAACTCCTGGATTTAACCATTATTGAGGGGAACAGGTTCCATCATGGCTTGATGAAGGCTGAGAAATACTGTTTTAAAGCTTCAGTGGAGTTTCAGCCATGGAGTGTGGCTGCTGCTCAGCTTTCCAACAGGAGTAGGGACAGTGTCACTACCCCTAATGCCACACAGGTGGGATTGTTACAACTGATAAATGGCTAAAAAAACCCACAACCAACAAAGAGAAACCAAAAGCCCAGCCTATAAGCCTAAGTGGAATAAGTATTCTTCTGTTAAAAGTCTCTTTTCTAGAACTGGACCAGTAGAGATAACATCTTCAGTATTGTGTATATTTTAAACTCTCATTGCTTTCGCCTTTTCTCCACTTCTTTTTTTCCTTTTTTTATTAGTTCTGGTGACATATTTCTTTAATCATAAAGAATATAATATACTTAGAGTACCTGAATGGTAAAGGAGAATTACAGAGCTTACTAAATCACACCCACATATGATTTTGTAACATGAAAAAAAAAAATTACACTGTAATTTTACAAGGGTTTTTCCTGTGATCCTTATTCAACCTTGCAGTATATAACTCGACTCACTAACAAATTAAAACCTTAACTCATACCCAGGCTCCATTACAATAACTATTTTTAATACCTGGATACACAGTATTAGGGGTTGTTTCTCCTCTTCCTGTCTGGGAAAAGGCTTAATCCTAAAAAGCAGCCATGAAAACAGGAAACTTCAGGTTTTCAAAGTGTGTTCTTAGGGGAACATTATATTAAGCCAAGTAAACACTACAGGTACAGTTTCTTAAAATGTCCCCTCAAGTCTCCATGCCCAAGTTTTCCACTGAAATCACAGGAATTCTGCCACAGCTTCAGACCAGGCTGAGGACTGAACTTTTCCATGGCAGCAAACACAGAGCCTGATGAATGTGGATATCTGGATAATCAGCTTCAGCAGTTCAAGTTAGGAGGAAAAAAATGAGAACCAGAAAATAACATAATCCTCCCTGGTGCTGAGGACTAAGCACAGCATTTTGGGAGGGTTAGAACACGGGGGAATTCATAATTAAACATCTCCTAAGTAGGAGAATTAGTTGCTTTAGAGCAAAGGGGCTGCCATGGGAATAAGCAAAGAACAGCAGCATGAAATACTGAGACGCCTCTTAAAATTCCCTGCCCCTCTAGGAGCTAAATAATTTATTGGGGAGGCAACAGAGGAATCATTTTCAAAAAAAAAGTCATAAGTTTGTCAAAATCTTTTTGCCAAACAACAGTGATAATAATGCAACTATTGATTCCCTTTTATTAATAACTCAGGATAAATGCAGAGTGCATAACATCCATATCAACTTCCAGCATCCCCCCAGCTGCAAGGCAGAGCTCACTGGACTATGCAGTCCCTTGAGTAGTTGGTTCTCAGCTTTTGGTGTTGAATATTCTGCTATTTTTCTAATGAAAATGCCCTCCTTGTTGTCTCACGTTTCTAACTGATCCACAAGTCTTTGCATAACTCAAACCAGCTGCAAATGGGCCAGAGCAGAGCCAGAGCCACACTCTGACACTGCTACCCAAGGCAGCTCTTCCTGCTGTGATGTCAATATTAACAAACCAAAGGAATCCAACTACGTATAACCACTTATTATCTAAAACAGTTTCAATAAAAATGATGCTGCTTAAATCATTGATGAATTTAAAATACATTTCACTAACACTGTTAAATCTGTCTCTAAGTTATTTCACCATGTTTTATAGTCCTTCCCTTGCCATCAGTGTCACTGACAGGCATTTACCATGTTAATGTTAATGTGGTTAGTTTTCTGAGACCACAAACCTTTTAATTTTAGCTATTTATTACCACCTCCCTCTCTTTAGCCTGGGTTCATCTTCACTGAGAACCTCACACAGCCCTTGAGAAATCCCATGTAAGCTCTTTGCAAGTACAGGCTCTGTGTTTTACAAGTTCAGAATAGGGGGTTGGGGTGGGTTTTCCTGCTTTTTCCCTGCTTCTGCCTCCAGCTCCTTTGGAACAATCAGCCTGGGATAATCCATGCTATCCTTGCATTAACTGTCCCTGACACGGTTCAGAGGGAGCAAGCCAGGATTTCCTTCACCCTTTTAAGCAACCAACTCAACTAGAAAAGAAAATCACAGTACAAGCCTCTGCTTCATGGCAAAGTGATGAAACTTTGCAGAGGATTACAGCCACAGAGTCTCTAATAACCCTGCCATTATTGCTGCCAGTATTTCATTCCACTGTTTTCCTCCTGGTGTGATCTACAATCCACAGTAGTGGGACTACTTTGAATGAAACATCCGTTCAGAGCTCAGAGTCTCCACAAAGCCAATTGTCACTTTTAGCTCTCCTTGCCCATGTCCTGTGTTTTTATCATCCATCTGTCCAGCTAACAAGAAAAGTTGCACTGGAAAAGGAATAAAATCCAATCTCTTAGGATTTAAGCTGCCATTAAGTAATAGAAATGAGTAGTCAATCTTCCATTTAAGTGGAAAGGCCCACATTCCGTATTCTTACAGAAACACTTCTGAACCTCCCCCTAAAGCACAGCATCAGGCACATTGATTAGATATCAAAAGACACTTCCAGTGAGCCTTAAATTATCCCAGAATTCTCTACAAGCCATCTCTTCTCAGCATCAAGCACATGAATGTCATGGAGAGAGACACACAGGTTTAAGACACTTAGTTTAGGAGAAAAATATAAAAAATTACCACGTAAGTTGAGTCAGGATTCAGATGGGAAAAGGATGAACTTCTAAGAACTTGCCTACAGCTATGGAGGGCATTGTCCACCTGTTTGCCAGACAATAGTGACATTGAGGATTTGGGGGTTTTTTTGGGTTCCAGTGTTGCTAAAGATTTAATAGAAGGACACAGTGCCTACTTCTGTTTGTGACTCACCAGAAAATGCTCACTGCTCTGTCAGAAAGAGCCTCTCCAGAAGCCGATGTGGATCATCCCAAACGTAGCCTATTCTTAGGAAGGAACTGAAATTTAAGACATTTAAGTGCCCTGCAAAACATAACCCATAAATCTTGTCCTAAGTCCCCCCTGTGTGTCTTACAAGTGATGCCACAACAAAAGGCTGTGGTGACTCCGAGGATGCTTCACCTCCCCAGGGGGAGCAGGGCAGAGCAGACACAGGGTCTGGTTTTTGAGCAGCATTCCATCACAAACTCCTTCATTTCCAATCTGCCTTAAGCACAGGAGTGGAGTCTCTCTGCCTACACTATGCTCAGGTTATGAATAATTGCTTAATATTTTTCTTTCAACCTATCTCTTTAGGATATACAGCAGTGGGAGAAGGTAAGGGAATCCTATTTCCACCAGCAGAAAATGATTTTAAGTTGTATCACCAAGGTTCAATCACATAAATTTAATGTTATAAATATTCTACATGTGAGACTGTATCCTGCTCATTCCTGTTCTCAAAAACCAACAACAGGCAGAGGGTTGAAGGGCTTCAAAACCCAAGTTTTGCTGTGGCATGGCATCAATTCTCTTACCCCTGTAAGAAATAAAAACACAGTAGAACTTGGAGAATCCATTTTTTTTTCCCCATTTCTTTTTCCCCTTAGCTGAAGAGCTTCCATGGATGGGAAACCTTAAAACAGATGCTTTAAGAAAGATGCATCTTGGTGTGTGTTCGTAGCTCCACAACTGAGCCCAGATTTTCTGTTACCCTGATTGTTGATGACCATGGTAGGGCTGAGCACACTGAAGACACTGCTCAGCAAGCTCTGCTTGGTAGCCAACACCTGCTGGAAAGTACAGTAGGAATCTCTGTATGAGGAAAAAGAGTCATGAAAAGGGGTTCTAAGTCCCGATACAAGAACTATAAAGAATGTGCCTAATTTTTTTCAAAGGGATTTGTCATGTGAATAAAGCCCAAACCATCTAACTCTACAGAACTTCTAAAATACTTGGTGAGGAACCAAACCTCACTATTTTCTTATTTTTCCAGACATATATGTGATTCATTAGGGAATTTCTTTATTCTGAAGACTGCTCAGCATCTTAAAGGATTTAAAAAGTGTTACCCCTAAAAAAACCCCAAAACTTTAGTATGAAATTATCAGCATTTTCAGAATTAGTTATTCTAGTTATAGTATCTATATATTACAGAAGTGTTGGCTTTATGTTCTTATGAAATGCATGCAACATGAATGAAAAAATCATGCCATAATTCCCCACACCACCAAACCCACCAGCATGAGCAAATACATTTGCTAATTTGGATATTTGCAAGCAGAAAGTGATCCTAAATTATCTGCAAACTGCTTTTAGGAGCACCTATTTGCCCAGACCTTTGTGTTTGGTGACAGGAGTCTCATTTATTACAGAACCATATTGACACTGCCACGTAACTCACGTGGCACTCGTGATAATTCTGTAACAGAAATCAGCTGCTCTGATTTCCTGTAGAGAACATGATTCATTCTGGACCCAAACCAACTGCAGTACTTGCTGGTTTCAGTTGAAAATTTGGGATTTCTGGCAAAAGACGTTAAAACTGATTAGTTTTACTGCACTTCTAATCCTGCTTCTCCAATCAAAAAGCCCTGAAAATTCAAGATGCCACCTACAGACTTGGTCAAATCTAATTGAAAAGTAAGACCATCATCAGTGGAGCTCTAACAGCAAAGTTTACGTTCCACTGAAGGTCCCAATGATAAGAGTGGTGGAGTCCTGTAGATGGCAAAATACGCACTACAAAATTTAACGAGTGCTCGGCTACAGAGAGGCGACTGCAGCCAGCCAAAGGCACAAAGACAAAATGCAATCGTCTGTCAGGGAACACACACTTCATTTTTACCTTATGGTACAGAGTGTTATTAAAAATGCTTTAAGAATCATGTTCACCAGATTGCTTTTGAAAGCAAACTAGGGAGAAGCATAAAAACTTTACATTTCTACACCCAGTCAGCATTTCGCATCTCACACCCCCACATGTGGAAACTCACATCCAAAACTCCTCCCTGGTCAAAATGCTGTTTAAAACTTGCGACCTCCTCCTCCAAACTCGGAGAGGAAGGAGCCATGAACGCCTCAAAATCTGCCCCTGGTCACACAGTCAGGGAGAAGCTTTGCAAGGGGACCCTCAGGAACATTATTACCATCTCACAGATAAGAAAACAAAGACAACAAATGGTCTTGCTGAAGAGGAAGGTTCACAGAAGAAAAAAAAAATCAAGAGATAGAGCCCTACCGGCAAAGCCCTCTCTCTCTTACACTGATTGCTGGCTTTGCTTTTAGTCCTCATTGCTAAAACTGTTCCCACCACAAAGGACCTCATTCTACTGCTCCAGGTTTCCACAGAAAGGTCCATCTGCAATTCAAACCTCCGGAGGTGTCATCAGCTAAGGACTAACCCCAACAAACTGCAAGGAGCTGCTACATAGTGCAAGAATTAGTTGATTTTTTTATGTAAAAACTAAGAAAGTAGAAAGTTCAATGTCCCTTCTGATTAATGAAATGATGCATCATTTTATCTTTGCCAACATTTATGTTTCTTTTTTGCATCAAAGGGAGCTGAAATCCAGGGGTTTCTAGGAAAAGATTTCTGTTCTCACACAAGCATCAGTGCAGCCCCAGGTTCCAGCTGAAGCCTGCTGCTTTTATTTTTCACATTTGATTAAGAAATAAATACAAGATTTTCCCTATTTGTAGTTGGCAAATCTCTTCTGAGACGTGGAGCCATCCTGATGTAAAAAGGAAAAAAAAAGCACTGCAAGTTTATTGTAAACAGACTCTGATTTGTGAGTTCTCTCAGGTTTTAGAACTGTAATTTAACCCTCTGGACTCCATAAAGTTTTAAGAAGATCACATTACAATGAACAAGTGACAATACATATAATTTGACATAGAAACCCATCAATCTTTAAAGTCTTCATTCCAACATATTCATTGGACTGTTTAAATATACTCATGTGGAAAAACTAAATTCTGGTTTTAGTAACAATAAAATAATGTAAAAAACACTGTTTATAGACGTTTAAAACACCACTTATAAATGTTTCAGAAGTATTTGAAATCTTTTATATACAACTGATACAGATAAAACTGTATCTTCTTACATAAAGTAAGTTCAAAGGCAACTTGTTTTGCATCTTTTCTACTTTGGAAATGCTCCTGATGCTTCTGGGTTCAATCAAACAGCAAAAGTGTCCAAGGAAGCATTTGGATTTGCCATCATTTTTGTGTTTCATGAAATTATAATTCCACCTTTCAATATGAGAGGTGATTCCAATATCACCTAAAATGTTATTTATAACACCTTTAAGAACCTTTCATGGCAAACTCACGTGTTGTCGAAGTCCACTGTTCACAAATGAGGTTTGGGAGTGGCCTGCCCTGCCAAAATCTGGCTCTCTTGATTTCACATGGGAATCTGGATTCTACAGGAGCTTCTCAACAGAACAAACTTTTGGCAGCCATCGAAGTCTTCCCATTTCAGCCACCAAACCCCCAATACATTTTTAAGAATTACAAAAACTGGTCTTGAAAGTAAGTATCAAAGCACTTAAGACAGAAACCCCACGGTGTTCTGTGTTCGTGAAGGTGAATCAGAGCATGATTTTGGTGCCAGCTCCTACACCAAGGAGAGCCAACACCTGGCCTGGATTCTCCAAAACCTCCCAGGAACAGTGCTTAGAGGATGGCATTCCATTAGGATTCCTGTGCCACAGACTGAAGGCCACTGACAAGCTTCAAGTGCTTTAATTTCTGGCTTAATTTACACAGCTGGGTTTGCAGCACAGAAGGAACGTCCCTCAGCTGGGTGCAATAATATCTTCTCACTGCATCTCCTCTGCCTAAACAAAACACAACTGTTTGGTGCCACAACTGCCCAGCACCTCAAGGGGACACTCGTTTATCGTTGGTGACTGGCCAGGAATGATCTGACAGGGAAATGCCTCAGTCTGGTGTCATAAAGAAGTCTAAGTGCAACTCTTGTATGGTTTAATTGGTAAACTCTTTGCATTATATTATACATATCTGAATTTGGGCCAGTTTTCAAGTCTCATTTGAAGGTTTCATCTGTGTGAAAGAGGCAAACAAACAGTCAAAACACCCCCCAAAGCAACACTGTCAAAACACTTTAAATATTGATTTTTAGCCTGTTCTTCAAAAACTAAATTAAAAAGAAGAAAGTGTTCTTGGGTCCTAAGAGCTATTACTGCTTTGTTAAGGACATTAATGTTCATTTAGGCTATGGAGACATGCTGACAGCCTACATCCATATCCCAGTGACAGCCTATGTATGTCCCAATGACAGCCTGCATACACTTCCTAATGCTGATACAGTCTAGGACATTGTATTAGCAGAAATAAAATACAATTTCTCCTCATGTATCTCATAAAAAGACCTTTGTTTATGGCACTACAATGGTAATTATTTGTAAGCCATATTCCTTGCCATATTAGTGGCCCAGAAATAACTGCATGAGAAGGAAATGAGCCCACATTTAGAGAGAAGAGCTTCCAGAAGCTTTATCTTAACATTTCCTCACATCATTTGATATGCTTGGCTGGACCTCTGAGTAAAAATAAATTATCACTTGAAGTTTGAAGGTGTACTTTCGTAGTGGATTAAAATTCATGCATCTTTTCATTTGATGACTGCTCCAGGCTTTCTTTTTAGGCAGCTTCAAAAGGGGGAATTTATATATAGGGTTTTTTTTTTATGCTGAGCTGCCTTTTTAAGCTGGACAAATATGAGTTACAATGTGCTTCAAGGGAAACAAAAAAGGAGCACATTAAAAACTGTCAGTGGTATGAAGAAAATAACTCCTGAAATAGACATTTCCACTTTTTCAGGACAAATTCATCACTATCACAAGCAAACTTTTTAAATATTCTTAAGTCTGCTGGGAAAGTAAGTCATCCATAGCAAAAAATCCCACCTGCTTTCAAGTTTGAATATCATTTTGCTAAACATCTAACTCATTATTAGGATCTAATGACTTATGAAGCCCACGCAGACATCAACTTTATCAACAGAAATTTATGCTTTCATTATGATTCAGCAGAATTACTGAGATACCCAACTGGAAAGTGTTTGAAACCTTCAGCTTTGCTCAGGTTGTGATTCTGTGCATAATGTTTAGTCACCTGGGCCTACAGAATAAAATCTGATCAAGAGAATCAGGACATGGTTTATACACAGGACACACAGCTGGCTCAGGGACAGCTCGTTGTCACCAGGACCCCAGGGCAGTTCAGTCACCCCCAGCAGTTTAGTTCCCCTGAATTTACCAGAATGTGTCACTCCAGCAAAGCCTTCCTGTGGCAGTGTCTGCACCCAAGAGTGCAAAAGGTGCTCCTCCACCTGGCTGTGACATGAAAGGAGCCCAGAATTTGATATATAGAAGGTTTTGAGAACCTGCTCTCTGACCTGCACACTTTCAACTCACCTCCCACAGGGGCACCAGGAATCACACAAGGCAACTGGGAGTCAGAGTCAGCAACCAAATTCCCTCAAAACAAAATCCAATCCCAGTTTCACAATTAGTTTTTGGAAGCATCTGGAATGGCAGATGGGTCTGATCAGTAGGGATTCATGCACATTCAGCTGAGTATTGGGGTCTGGGAGAAGCAACACAGGAGTAAAATCCTGAAGGATTGGGCAACTGGTAAATACATTAGGAATTAATTTAAATTGCCATCAGAATTTCTAGGTGAGTAAAACATTTGAAATTCTTTTATACAGTATTACTCTTGCAGGTAATACAAATATTCTGCTTTTCCAGCAGAACAGATGGGAATTTATCATTAAACATTTTTACAACACTTTTCAGAAGCAGACTTTAAAATTTTACATCAAATGCAGTTTTATCTCACCAGGAAAAATGGGGTTTTTTTCTGTGTTCTACCAAAAAAAGGGCCAAAAAAAAGAAAATAAATAAATAAAACCACCATTAACTTCCACTCCCACTCAAGAGTGGTGTGGGTATTCCAGCAGACAATGGGATGGTCCCTTATTTGAAGGACTCAGAATTTACAAGCTCTTCAGAGGAATCACTAAGAGGTAGCACAGATACTTCACACCCACAGCAAGGACACGGAACTATAACAGGGTTTAAAAATAATACATTTTGGAGTTCTTTGGCTAAATGGTAAACTTAATTATTTTTGTGTACCGGTGGGATATTTCTAGGAAAATATTTCTTGAGACACTGGGGCAGAAGTTCCAAGAGTCTCGTCAGAGCAGTTTCCTTTCAACAGAGCTGAAGTGCAACAGCCCCACAGTGCAGACAGAACCCTGTGCAGAAATCCCACTGCTTCACTTCTAATTGCAGTTATGAACCCTACAATTTAGGTGGGTAAAAGCCTCAAGAGATTCCCAATAGCATCATTCAAAAATAAAAATTAAAGAAAAAAAACCTTTGTAATTACCACGTTTTGAAAATAAGCTGCCTTGGAGAGAATCACTTGATCTACAACTCCAGTGAAAGGGGTTTGTTTTCCATGCACAAGATGCCTGACCTTGTTGTGTTTCAGCTGCCAACAGCACACAAAAAGCCCATTTCATTTTGCTGAGACCGATTCTTTTGTGTAGCAGGGAATCTGGGTATTATTTTTCCATCATCTTCAAAATTATGTGTGGCCTTTAGTTGTTTCACTAATAACTACTTATAAAATGCAACAACATATGAGTTCAGTGTGCAAACATTCACTGCAGCAATGACAGGTCTGGCCAAATGGAACTCCTGATGTCATGAACGGGCATCATAAATCTAGAATCAATTCTGAAGGCTGGGTTGTGCAAATAAGCTCAGAACAAACACCAAATCCTCTGAAATTGAGAGATCCAAAGTAAATGAGGTTTTTGGAGAACACTATAGTCGTTTAATGTTCTGATTTTATAAATGTTGAATAGCAGAACAGGGAGAGAACTCGCTCCTGACTAATACATTATCCCAGGAGTAATGAAACAGAACTGACAGATGTGAAAGAAAGTCGTGCTGATATTTTCTACAGACATATTGCCTTTTTTCCTGAGTAAAAGAAAAATAACAAGGCATTCAAGGGAAAAGCCTTGTTGTGTGGACCCATTTTTTAGAAAGGTTCAACCGGGTCAAAATACAACAGGACCTAAAATTCAACACTAAGCAAAAACTGCCAAGCCTGGCATCTGAAATGAAGAAATTAATTTTAGTAGGTACAATAAAATTCTCTGCTCTGCACATCAGTCATTTAGGGCCTACTCCCCTGGAGCTCATTAAAGATTTCTATTGACTTTTGTGATCTTTGATTTAGGAGCTGAAATTTTTGTAACTATAAAAAGAAATCATTCCAGTTTGCACAGGTGCAAATTACAGTAAAAGGTAGGGGGAGAAAAGTAAAACTGAGACCCTAATGTGTTCTTTTAAATAACAATTTAACAATAAATAACAAATTAAAAGGTTAATCTAGTAACACCATGCAGATAGTTGTTAAATGAGGTCTTCTCTGGCTTGCTGGAGGTAAAGAACTCTTTGGAAAAATCCAGGACCTGTCCCTCTGTGCTGGAGGAGGCTACAGGGTCAGATTATAGGACAAACTTCCTTTCACTGGCTCCAAAAGCACTGAGCTCCTCTCTTTTGGTGTGTGACCTTGACAATGGCATGGCCACAACCTTGTTACATCACTTTTTTATACATCCTGCACATATTTAGACCTCAGTCAACCCACTTGCTTTGCTTGTTGCAAGACCTGGCTTCAAATTTCTGTCAAAACATGCCGACCAGGCAGTGCTGCCCCTCTGTCTCACAGTGCTGCTCCCCTTGCTCAGGGAGTCCAGCAGCACCAGGGCTTGGCTCCAGCTTCTCCCTAAACCATGGAGGCCACAGAACACCCAGAGGCCACCTCGTCCAGCCTCCTTCTGAAGGAACAGCAGCAGCAGACCTGCATTTTCCTCAGCCTTCTCTTTGCTGTCACTGCACTTAGAATGATAGAATCATAGAATCACTTCTGTGGCACCTCATGGCTGCTGTTCACAGCCCTCTTTTTGCAGTTCCAGCTGAGCTTTGAATTCCCTAATTCTCTCCCTGCATGCAGAGACAAGGTCTCTGTGTCCCTCCGGGGGAGCCCATTGCTGCTTCCACTTTCCCTGCCCCTCCTCGCTGAGCCTGAGCTCCTCACTCATCCCTGCTGGCCTCCTGCCACGCTTGCTCCACTTCCTAAACATTGCAGTTTGCTGCTTTTGTGCCCTGAGGAGGCTGTCTTTGAATACCAACCAGCTGTCCTGTGTCCCTTTGACCCTCCAGGGCAGCCTTCCATTAGGCCTGCCAAGAAGGTTCCTGAGTAAGCCAAAATTTGCTTTCCTAAAATCCAAGCTTGTGATCTTCTTCTGACTTTTTCTTACAGGATTTAAGAGTCCAGTCTCATGGTTCCTGCAGGGAAGGACGCCTGTGCCTTTAATATCTTTGGCCAGTTCTTTCTTGGTTTTGAGGAGGAGATTCAGCAGAACATCTCTTGTCCTCAGCTCACCTCTCATCTGCCTTAAGAAATTGTCCTCTGATTCCACATAAGCTTATTGTGCTTCCAACAGATTTTGGGGCAGCTGAAGTGTCCCATGAACTTGGCAGCCTGTGCCTTTCCTCACGTGTGAACACAAAAATTCATCTCACTTTTACCAAGTCTACTGGCAATTCCAGCACCAAATGCAGTGCCAAGGGTGGCAGTGCCACCACCCTGTCCTGCCTGTCCCTGCTCAGCTGGGGATGTGGAGCTACACGTGCTGCTCCTGAGAGTGACACGGGTAAGGTCCTGCCACGGGGGATGGCGTGGATGATCAGCATGGCAATTAATGGAGAGTTAATACAGTGCATTTTTCTTTTCTATTAACTTGCGCCGCTCACCTCCCTGCTCTGGTTGTTAGGCCATAACTCTGCTCTGAGCAAACACACTGTCACTAAAAGCCAAATTCCTCATTGCTTGACCCCTTAACTCCCACCTACACGTGGGAATGCAGGTTACAGCATCTCACTGCAGCTGCAAAGAGTGTGACAGCAGCAAATCAGGCACACAAATGCAGCAGGAAATGGTTACCTGTGCTTTTAGAAGAAAGCAAAATGAGCAGCATTTGCTCACAACATTTTTGGAATGGTATAAACAAGAAACTTGCAAGTCACATGATCGTCCCCTTTTCAGCTCAAATTAGGAATGTTTTTGTCTTCTCTTTTATCCCTTTGTGTTATAGTGACTTTTTCTTCCTTCCTTCTTGGACAGTGGAACGGCTGCTGATGAGACAAAGGCTGGTGTGACACCAGACAGTGGCTTTTAGTCTGATTCCCTGAGCCACAACTCCCAGTCCAGGTTGTTCTCAGCCAGATTTACCAAACTGCAAAGAGTTTAAAACAGGAATGAGTTCCATTCCTACACCATCAGATCATTCTGCTGGTTTTAACCAGTGATGGGTAAACATCAGTGGTCTGAGGGAACTGGAAAAATAAAAAATTCTTAACAATTATGACTAATACATTTTGTCTTTGTGAAAGAGGTAACAGCAGTCACACCCAAATCCCACTGAAATTCCCTGTTCATGGAAAGGCATCTCACCTCCAAAAATATCAAGGTATTTTCAACTACCTTTCCCTGAGAGCTCAACAAATATTTATGGCAAATGTTGTAAAGCTCCTGCTATGAAGGCAAAGGTGCTGTGCTGACAGGTTCCCAGCTGTCCAGCAAATGATAATAATGACAGATCATTGTCATGCTCATTGTCTTGATGTACTAAATCGTTGACCACACATATAAAAAGGTGGTAAAACCACCAGAGACTTGCAAAAGAACAGAAAGATCAAAGTAAAGAAACCGAAAATCTTTGGGGTTAGAATAAAATACAACATTTTGATTATCGATCTTGATTATCCCATCAATAAATCATTGTTTAATGTTAAATACAGAACAGAAACCCCCTCCTCATTTTTCCAGTCATTTCCTTTCATATTTGGATACTGTCACAAAGGTCCCATGATGAAGAACCAAAATGCAGGGATTATGTTTTCATCTGGAGCCATCTGAATTGTGCTGGCAAACCAGGGAAAGCACAAACTCATATGAGTAATAAGATGTCTTATTATCCAAAATTTTTAATTTTCACTGATGTATAAATACATTGGGAATATTAATTTTTTAGTTATTATTACACAGAAGGCTATTCTAGAACTTTATTCTGCTAACACAATGGAAGCACATTCTAATCTCCAATCTAACTCTACTTATGCTTAATTTTTATCTGTTCGATCTCAGAATTATTATTTTGAATTTAAAATAATCCTCTAACATTTACTGCCTCCAGATTTTCAGAAACAGCAGTCACTTCTCCTCTCAGCCTTTATTTTGCAACACTAAATAAGCCAAGATCTTTTTATCTCCTCCAATAAGACCAATTCTTCATTCCCCCCATAATACTAGAAAGTCTTTTGCAAAACTGCTCCTGTTTCCCTGCACATTTTTTAATGGACACACAATCACTGAGGATAAATTCTGTTCTTGTAGAATTGAATAAAGTGTTCAGGTAATAAGAAAAAAAATCAAACAAAAGAAAAGTAACCAACCAAGCAACTCTACAGAGTTCATGTATTGTATTTGGAAACTACATTCACACAGAGAGATTACAGTATCATTGTCTAAGCAAACCTCAGAATACACTTAATTCTAGAATGACTGACACTGTTGGCAAAATTAAGCAAAAAAAGAAGATTGTGGGAGGTGGAATTTGAAATTGGGAGGGAAAGAAGTCCCCTATGACAATAATAATAATTTTAAAAAATTCTATAAAGCAGCATTCATCAGTTTTTTTCTCTGTTTATTTTTGATAGATAGTCAGTTTTGGCTTGATTTAAATAAAAGGGTTTAGTCTCTGCATCCACCTGGGCCATTAACTTGGCACAGTTTTGCTTTCTCGTATTCAGCCTTGGAAAGAACTCTCCAATTATGTAAATACCTTCAATTACTGCAACTCACGTCAGCAATCATGGCTGGGATCATTTCTTACTTCTCCTCCACCCCAGAGTGGAACTTCCATTTTGGAATTCAGATTGTGACAATCTGGGAAGAGCCCAAAGGGTTCTTAAGAAAGGGTGTTGCACAGTGAAGACCAATGATACAGAGTGAAAAAAATAAAGGGTGGGGGGATCAGGAAAGCAAAAAAACCCAAAGCAAATGGCCATGCTTTGCATATTTTTAGCACTCTTTAAGAAGGTTTTATTACCACCACTACATATAATATAAATATATATACATATATATATGTTTTGATGCATATAGTTTAAAAATAAGAACAACACTTGTAGCAACTATTTTAATTTAAAAATTATCTAGATTGATCGATTAAAAATAAGGAATGGAATATAAGCAAACTGTGTCTTTTGGTTGGCAACAAACTGACATTCAGTGTTCAATATTAGAGTGAAAAAATGAGCATTTTATACAAGTGGAATGTACCCAGCAGAAATTCCAGCAAGCACAAATCGATCACTGGGACCTCAATACTCTTAAATACCTATGTGTAAATATCTTTCTATGTAAAAATATATAAAGTTCCTCGAGAGTCCAATTTCTACCCTCATCCTCTCTTGAATTCAGAGTTTTGCAAGGATCAGTCTCTTATTTATGTATTTGGTGCACATTTTTAAGTGCTTCTTGAAATATTAGCATTAACCAAAGAGCCATCAGAACTTGATTTGAAAAGAATTATGTTAAATTTTTTGCTGGTGTAAGGGAAAGCAGTGGGTATGATCAGGAGTACTTTCTTCTCAGGATGTAAAGCTTTAGTGTGTTCCCTCCAGCACAGCTCCAGGATGGAACTTCCAGCACAGCTCCAAGCAAGCCAAGACTTAGAAATGTAATACCTAACTCAGAAAGGGGGAAAAGGGAGGTAATAATAGACATTTGACATGGAAGAAGGTGTATGGGACAGTATTCTTATTTGCTGTGGGTGTTATAGGAACCACCTGAGAATAAAGATTATTTTTCTTCTGCTATTGGATGGTTCTGGAAAAATAATTCCTCATATAATTCCTGGGATCTGCTCTATAGGTCAAGAATTAAAATGCAGGTTGAAAGATGATCACAACTGCTACACATTCTACACAGTTCCCTCTTTAACTGCAATGGAAAATTGTTTTGAGAGAAGACTCCCCTTAAGATGGGAAATAACAGGGGTGTTCTGTTTTTCACAGAAAAGGACTCCTAAATTTCATATGAGCCAAGATTCTTAAAATTCATTTAAGACAAGTGCACGATGGTGCCAGTAACAGATTGGGAGGAACAACACTGGTCTTGATGAAAATTACTGAGGAACTGTGATCTGCCCTGGGTGAAGTTCTGTGCCATTGACAGTGCAAAAATCACACCTTAATGAAGCCACATTCCTTTCTACTGGCTTTCTTCCCACAGGCCTTGGACAGGAGGGTGTTGTTTGCCTGTAATGGTCCAGCTGCAGCTTTCCCAGGACTCTGAGCATCCCTTCCCGTGCTCCAGACGTGCAACAGGAGACAAACCAACACCTCCAACCCTCAGCACCCTTGTGTGGCTGCAAAACACGTTTCTCAAAGGGACTTGCTATTGTTTAGCAGCCTTGTGTGAGTATTAGGAGGTGGAGATTAAGAAGAGGAGCAGAAAGAAAATATATTTTAATTAGCACTGATTAAAATGAAGACGCAGAACAAGAGCATGAATATGAATTGCAATTCTTACACACAAGAACCGTCCTTCGTGAAGTACAAGTAGCATGCACAGCAAAACATTACAGGAGAAACACATATCCCACCTCAGCTATTATGCAAAGTTAAGGCCATGAAAGTAACCTTTTTGGTTTGTTATGCCTTCCTAATTCAATTAAATGAGAACAAAACTAAGATGGGGATTACACTTGCAAAGACATTTAGCATAATTAACAGTGTCTGCCAGAGAGCTTCTTTTTCCTTTTTTTTTTTTTTATTTCCTGAATGAGAAAAAAAAGAGCACAGCCTTTGAAACTTGCTAATTTTTAAAACAGAAAGAAAAGCTCTTAAAAGGGAAAGTCTGTACAACAAAATTTTAAGCCATGAAGATTTTATGAATTCTATTGCTGAGGAATTCATCTGACAGGACCTGCTTTTCCCAGAATGGCAATAACTCCTTTTGCTAAAAGAATAGATGAAAACAGTGTCAATATTTTCAGTACACCCTTCTAGCAGTGGCACATTTCCCATTGCCTTTTTTTTGTTGCCTAAAACAAAATAAAAACTTCCTCTCCTCCAACAGTGGAGTACTACAGAATCCCATTTTACAGGAATTTAGGGAAGTTTCAGCCCTTCACAGGTACAACAGACAAGGCTCTTAAACAGACAGGTACACACAGCAAGGCAGCAAACAAGGACATGTCTGTGAAATACACTTTGTGTGATCAGAAACTTAAAAAAAAAAAACAACAGCCAACCAAAGAAAAAACTTGCAGCCAAAAAAATAAAAAAAATATTCTTGATCTCTGCCCTTAATAATTAAATTGGCTACAAGTCTGAAATGGAAGCAATATTATCATTATTTACACCATTTTCCACTTATTGGCTTTTCACAGATTCCATGGAAGAACATCTATCTGCATATCCTGTAGGCAGTAGGAGCACACTGCCTACAGACAGCTTCCCTCTCAGCTTCCACAGGAATCCTACACTACCTCTCACTTTCTCTTTATTACACTGAACAGCTTAATTTCTGCTGTGTTTTTCCCATTTGTTGAAGATTCCTGTAGAAAACATGTTTATAACCCAGACACTTCAAATTAAGTGACACTACATTTCTATTCCTAGAGGACAGACAAATAAGGAGCATCAAAGAATTCCCTTTTACATGCCTTGGTGTTGTGCCTCTCCTCCCGAGCAGGCTGCACGTTATGTAAGAGCTGTGTGCATTTGGTAACGCTGCAAACAGTCTGCAACTACCTTAGAAAAACCTGCTCAGAGGAATTTGTTCCTCAGAAGGCTCAGAACCAGCCAGTGACATCATTGCTTTCCAGTCTGAAAAAAACCGTACAAATGGCTAATAGATACTTAACCTTCTCTTGCCACACTTAGATCACAATCTTAAAATGCAGCAAACACCAAAAAAACCACCCTTCTGCTTTTTTATTGTCTTTGGATGTCTGAAGACTACAAAGCATCTTTGCAGACTTCCCAGCAGTGTGTCCTGGGGACAGGGAGGGCCATGGGATCCTGGGGGGGATCAGGGAGAGCATTGGAGCAGGGCAGGGAGGGGATCCTGCCCCTCTGGCCAGCCCTGGGCAGGCACATCTGCAGGGCTGGCCCAGCTCTGGCTCCTCAGCACAGCAGGGCCAGGGAGCTCCTGGAGCGGCTCCAGCGCCGGCTGCGGAGATGCCCAAGGGCTGGAGCATC
>NW_020956058.1:324578-326131 GCF_003031625.1 Empidonax traillii
TCTCATCAGGGAGGCCACTGCAGGTCTAATATGAACAGAGGAGTTTTAGAATTAATCACAGGAGTTTTTATTATGGTTCATAGGGCTCCTCATTCAAATGGCATCGTTTGCAATATTTATGGCCTAGATTGGTTGCCATTATTAAGTGCAAGTGTGCCACATGGTGTCTGGCCTGCTGTGTTAAAACACAAAGTCATTCTTCAAAAGTAAATCTTATCTAAACTATGCACAAAAAGCCAATTACTTTTTGATTTACATTTTAATTTCACATTCAGCTTCCCCCTTATATACAAAACCCTTACTTAATCTTTGTTTTGGATTAACTAGCACAAGCATACAAGGTGCACTCCGTAGTTTTAAGTAGACTGTTACAGCATATTAATGCACTCTGCTCAAAAAGATATATATTTGGTCAATGACAAGGTGCAATCTCTCTGCAAATGAAAAGGTGGAAGAAATAGAGCACCTTGGAAAGTGGACTGGTCACTGATCTTCAAGATAAAACACACTCATTAAGACTCTCAACTTAGACTGTGCATTTGAAAATGAAAAAAGTGTTTGTCAATGTCACAACAAGCCCTCACTGACCAGTTCCAGCAGTAAATTAAGGTACAGTTCTTTCATTTCCATGCTCCTTGCCTTTGCTTTTTTTTTTTTTAAATCTTTGCCACTTTCCCCACGCTCAGTTAAATCATCCCTATTTACCTGATCTCTGTTCACCTGATCTCAACAGGATTTTCCTGCTGTGACAGTGACAGAAGTTCAATCTGAACAAATGTGAATGAGCATATGCACTCCTGATACTAAGTTATTAAATTACTAAAAGTCTCTGGAAAATATGGGGAGATGGAAAGGGTTTGGGTTTGGTTTGTTTTTTCAAATGAGCAAGGACTTTAGAGAGCACTCTGCTTTTCCTCACCAAATGCAAGATGGGCAAGGGAGCTGCAGGAGCCCCTGAGGAACTGAAGAAATGACTGAGCCCTATCAAACACACTGGATTTCTTTCAGGTTCAGACCCCTGTGACAGGGATAACTCACTGTCACGTTCCTAAACTCATTCCATACACCACCAACAGAAAGGGTGCTCCCAACATCAGGACTGGGAGCGAGGGAGCCCATCTGGCCTTGCTGGCAGAGAGGGGGAAGGTGCTGCTTTTGTCACTGACTCAACATCTTCTCCAGCACTTATCAGCCATCTCAGGTAAGCAAGACCAGCAGAGCAGAGCTGCATCTTCCTTTGTGGAAACCACACACATTAGTAACCTCCACATGGGCTGCCCTGGTGGTGAAGCAGCTCTACAGAGACTCGATTACAGTGAGAGATGAAACACTTCCAACGCTCTTACAGCCCCTCTGGGATGAGCAGTCCTGACCTTTCAGCAGATGACTGGGCTGCTAATGAGGCGAAGAACAGCCCCACACACCCAGAACAGGTAGCAGGTGGTGAGGGGCAGCTGCCAGAGCTGCCCTGAGGGCACCCTGAGCCCCTGCCCATGGAGCCCTGGGGGAGCAGTGCCAGTGCCCAGCCTGGCTCTGCTCTCTGAGGGAACTTG
>NW_020956058.1:327096-327327 GCF_003031625.1 Empidonax traillii
AGTTCCAACTGCCTGGGCAGGGGCAGAGGAGGGGCAGGACTGAGCTCTGCTCTGGGGGGAGCAGGGACAGCCCCCAGGGAATGGCTGGAGCTGTGTCAGGGCAGGCTCAGGGTGGATCTCAGGGCAAGGTTCTTCCCCCAGAGGGTGGTTGGCACTGAACAGGCTCCCCAGGGCAGTGGGCACAGCCCCGAGGCTGCCAGAGCTGCAGGAGGGTTTGGATAGCACTCTGAG
>NW_020956058.1:331036-347276 GCF_003031625.1 Empidonax traillii
ATTACATGCCTGACTAACTCCTTGAACAGAGGAGAGCCCCCATGACTACATAACAAAAATATAAGGCAGGTGATATACGGAGTTTCTTGTGATAGAATCCATTTACTGGTTTCTATAAATATAAAAATACAATTTTTTGATACCAGTAGTGGCAAAACACGCCTTAACCTCCTCGTCTGTTTGAAAATGCAAAGGCTTTTCACAGTGAGAAAAAAAACCTGGACTGTGCCTTGGTTGCAATGATGAACTAATGCCTCAAATCCCTACAGTGTAAGTCTGATTATATATTTCTAACTCCCATTTAGGCTTTTAATATGGCAGAGATTCAGTGGGAATACATGGACTGAGATTCATTTTCATTCTCCTACTGGGAGGTGTTTACTGCAGAGAAGCTCAAGTTTTTGGATTGCGCATTGATATTCCCCCTAATTATTTTTTATCCCCCATGCCCTCATGAATTCCCTGTGATCTTCATCTGGGGACCACATCTAAAACCCAGTCATCTTAATCTTTTATATCAAAGTGTGGACTGAATACACTCAAAGTCAAATTATGGGATAAACTATTTTCAAAGCTAAAGTCATAAATAATAGGCAGGGAATATGTAGCAGGGGGAGGTTACAGAGAACCTTTCAACTGAAGAACATGAGATTTTATGTACATTGCTCCTTGTTAACAAACCATCACTGAGGGTGAAGGACCACCTGGTCTAGTCCACAAACACCAAGGAATCTTTAGAGGGGTAGTGGAGATACCTGGGGATGGGGAGGGGAAAGTTAAACTTTACCAACTCACCGGAAGTTTCAAAACAAACCTCAACATCTTGGCTTGGAAAGTAGATGCACTTTTATTTGGACAAACCACCTGCCTGTTCCCCCTCCAGTGGAGAAACCCACTGGCAAAGCTATCTGAATGCTCAGGAAACCCCTCCCACAGCTTCAAGGCCAGGAGCAGCCCAGAAAAGCCAGGTTACTGCAGTTCAGTGACCATAGGACACCTCCCCTGGGGCTCTGAACCCACATGGCCAGAGCATCCGTGGGGCCCAGCACTGGCACCAGGAGTGCAGACACTGCTCAAGCTGCTCAGTGGCTCAGCTATCTCTGCCCAGCCCGACCAGACCACGCTGGTGTGCCCAGCAGGACTCAGCTCTGCTTTGTCTGAGCCACTGAACCCACGGTGTTCACTGCCCTGGGCACTTCTCCAACCTGAACATTAGGACATTTTTCCATCAGGTCAACTCTCAGTCGACGTTCCCTGTGGTAGAGCTGCATCATCTCCACCAGGTAAAGTTTTGGTGCTGCTGCTGTCACTATTAGATCTTTACATGCTCCCAAATTCACTCCCAAACTCACCCCATTTCAGAAGGCAATGACCATATACTGACACAGATTTCTAATTACTAAAGATGGGAAAACTGTTATATTCCACCTGTAGTTCCTGACAAGGAACCACATCTACTTAATTTCAGCTGCTCCTGTTCTTGGGTATAATGAGAGGAGCTCCCACCCCAGAAATGCTGTTCCTATTCAGTGCATGGTTGCACATGTCAAATTATCAACTGCCAATTCAGACTGCTTGGATTCCTTTCATCAGAGGTAATTAATCACTTCTGTTAGCATATGGTTACACATCATGTGTCTAACTGTACTTCTGCCCTCTGAGAAATTATCTGAAGAGGGATTCAGTGAAGTTTTAGACAGAGAGAAATCCAACACCGAACTTCATTGATGCCCAAACCATTATCTGTTTGCATACACAGTTGGCAGCTGGGCAGGGGATGTTCACATAGCAGCAGTGGATTTGTATTTTTAAACTATTTCTATTACTGATTTAACCACTTGAAGCTGCTGGAAGCAGAGTTCCTGTCACAGCTGTTAATGCAAGAGGCATTAGGGAAAATCCCTACTGTGGAGGTGTGCAAAAATGTTCACACATGAAATGGCCAGATTTCACTTTTCATCAGCATCACGTACAACTGAAAATCCCCATTTTTATTCTGCTCAGCTAGATAAGAAACATGAAAGGGGAAAAGTTGGGGGCTTTTTTTTCCTCATTTACTTCAGTCCTTTCTAAAGACCAGGATCCTGCAGTCTCCCCAAACTGAGCAGCTTCTTTTTTTTTCCTCAAGTTGTTCCATTAAAGTTAATGCAGCCACTTGCAGAGCAGGGCTATTCAAAGAGAGGAAGGGGATCAGGAGCTCTGCGTGATCACAAGTCCATTAACAAGATCCTTAGAATTGAAGAAAGTAGCTTTGTCAGAAGCTGGAATGGACCAGACTGTTTAAACAGCTCTTAGCCAAGGCAGAGGGCAAATTAGTTTCTCAAGTTAAATTAAAAATTACAAATAAGTGACTGACTTTCAGACAACATGAGTCACAACAAGAAAAGAAATCCAGCTAGTTTTAAGTTTTGTCTTCTCTGCAGCTGAAAATTTATTCTGATTGAGGCTGGATGTGGAGTCCTGGTCTAAAAGCTGTTCTAGAAGTTCTACACTTGGCATGTCTCAGTTTGAATGCTTCCTCTCTTAATTATCCTAAAATAGCTCCTTGTGTAGACAAGCTCTCACAAGGTTCATAGAGGAAACACTTCAAAAACTGTAATGATTTTCAAATTCATTGAAGAGCATTATGTCCTTCACTTCTTTTTCATGTTAGTGCGTCTCTATTCTACATGATTGTTTCATTGATTCAGACAAAAATTAGCACATCATTGCCATGAATCAACTTCATTCATTGCCTTCACAATGCTGCCCTTCCATTCTGCAAACACTTGAAAATTCAAATAATCCAAAATATAAGACATAGGCCTAAAAAAATTACAAAAACAAGCACACACCACTGTCATCACCCAAATACAAACATATTTCACTTGTGCAAAGTAAGAAAGCAAAGTAACTCTCATTGTACTCTTCCAGTGCCTGGAGGGCCAAAATAAAAGACAGAGAGGGATTATTTCCAAGAGCCTGGAGTGGCAGGACATGGGAATGGCCTCAAGCTGACAGAGGGCAGGGTTAGATGGGATATGGGGAAGGCCCTGGCACAGGTTGCCCAGAGAAGCTGTGGCTGCCCCTGGATCCCTGGAAGTGTCCAAGGCCAGCTTGGAGGGGGCTTGGAGCACCCTGGGCTGGTGGAAGGTGTCCCTGCCCACAGCAGTGTTTGAACTGGATGATCTTTAAGTTCCCTTCCAACCCAGTCCATTCCATGATTCCACATGTAAATGCAAACACCTGCCCTATAACTACTTCAAAAGGTCCCTGTACACTGAATTTTTGGTTTGCACACCCAAACCACTGATTAATGTGCCAAACTACTCCATCCAGCTCACCAGCATCTGAGCACCTGCAGCTCTGGTGACTTCAAACACCATTCAAAGCATCAGTATCACAGGAGCAAGAGGCATTTCGTTACCTACTGACTCCAACAAAGCAAAGCTGAAAAGCACAGAGGAAACAGTGGAACAAGTTGTTTTTTTAAAGCATTACTGTTCTACTCTGGGTTTAAACACAAAAGTCCTGGGATCAGGTCAGTACTAAGGTGCTAACATGCTTTTTTTAAACCCCCTTGGTCTGTGGGTCCTACTGATATGTAAAAGTGCCCATTGCTCCTTCCAAATACATATCTGGCAGAACTGTGAATTTGAGAATTATTTTCTGTTTGAATTGAAAATTGACAGATAACAAGAAAAAATAAAATTAACCAGAGCAGAAATTGCCCAAATTCAGCTACTAATCAGTGAATTAATTACACAGAACTTCAGCCTGTAGAGATCCAAAAGTGCAAATCTACAGCCCAAGCTAAACACACAGGTTGTGTGTCAGTGGTGCTGATCAGGAAGAACTGTTTGTGAGCAGCAGTGTGGCTTAGATTTATAGTGCAGGAGAGAGACACCCAAGCCATGGCTCTATGGGAATGCTGCTGTTTGACAGTCCTATGGTTGATTATACTCATTTTCTACTTCAGCAAGCAGCACAATTTTATGAGATCCACCCCCATAGACGTTTGTTCCCTGACAATCTGGTGTACAGTTACAGAAGTTGCTAAATATGATTATTGCCTGGGAAGCAAGGAGAAAACAGAGATATTCTAACCAAATATGCTAATACTGTTGATCCCCCTTCTGCCCCCCACCGAGCACTCCTGTCAGTGTGAGGAACTGGCACTCCAACCCCACAAACTCTGCAAACAGAGAGGGAGAAAGCAGGAAATTAAGTCAGTGGGTAGAAAACTACTTAGTTATAGTTGAAGATAGCACATGGATGATATTGCTTTCTATCTTTCTCAGACAGTAGGTGGGCTTTTGTCTCTTTTAAGCAGAGCTAAGAAGGTTTGTAGCTGTCACCCAGCTGCATGGCTGCAAATGGGTCACAAGTATCCACTCCTGTTGGGACCCAAAGCTTAACACCTGCACTAACAAATGCCTCGTAATTTACAGAATACAACATGATTTTTTGGTGCAATTCCTTCATTCATTATTTCTGTACATAAAATTTCTGACCAGTCTGGTCTCACCCCGTAAACAAAATTATTCTTTTCTTTTGCTGTTTTGCCCTCAAAGTGACTTAAGTGGAAGCAGAGCACTGTCCCCCCTGCCCTGCTCCCCTCAGTTTTGATACACTGGAGGCATTTAAACCCTGCATCAGGCAGGCGTATTTGTCACTGATCATTGTCCCTGCTGCATTAAATTGAATCCTATCATTAGCTCATGTTGCCAAACAAAGCAGTGCTCTCACAACTTCTCATTCCCAAGCACATTAAAGGGTTACATCTTCGACCAGTTTTACTGTTTCAGATTGGAAGTGCCTCAGTAAGTTGTCCCATTCTGGGCTGATGACAAAACCTGAGCTATCCATATGCCTAATTGCACTCATAAATGGAGCTCTGAACAGCCTGTGGTAGTGAGAGTGTTACAGTTGCTGTTCATGGAATTGTTCTCTAATTCCCTTTTTTGTAAACTGAAATATTTTTTCCCTGGGACTCGCACACGTTCTGATGGAGAATGGCATTTTTCAGAAAATGGACTTGGCCTGCAAACAGCAACAGAAGGGACAGGGAAGGCAAGTGAGAAACAATGGAAAGAGGTAAAGAAAAGGTAACTGTGTATCCAGCCAGAGAGGAAATCATCCTAAACGTGACATCAGGCACTGGCAAGCTCCACAAATGGGCATCAAGTTATCTGAGCACCCACAGAGGCCATCTGGGCCCATTCATCTTGTGACAACCTCTTGCCAGACAAACATTATCTGCAGAATTCCCTGCTAGGGAATAACCCAGCCCTGGAGAGCACCCCCAGGGAGACAGGAGCAAACCACCACAGACATCCACAGCACACATGGCTCAGGATCCCACCAGCAAGGGAAGGACTCAGCATCGTGAGGAAACTCAGGATATTCCATGATTCTAAAGACTTTTGCTCACCGATTCCTTCCAGGCAAATTAGTCATATCTGGGATAATTCAACGGGGAAATACACAAATTTATATGGGTACCAAAACTTTCAGACCATATGATTTGTGCTTTCTTAATATTCATCGACATGCAAATCTCCCCAGACTTGTTACTTGTTTTTTCCATCTTTTCCCTGGTGTTGCACGATCTGTAAAACCGCCTGGGAAATTCCTTCAAGCAGCACTTTGACTGACACTTTGAAATTACATTCCCATTTCAAACAGGACTCCAATAATTTTAAAATGGCAACAAAGGTTTAACAAACAAGGAAATCAATGAGTCACTTAAAGCATTATGGATCAGGCTAACATAAAACAAAATTGCTAACTGGAAAAGCTCCTGGTTTGGGTAGGGGAAGGCAATCTTGGAAGATATTATTTCCAACTAACTGAAGTGAACACGACTGAGTGGCTTAAAATACTTTCTGAAATTTATTATATAAACACTCATGGGAAAGAATTCTAACTCTTGAAAAGTAGTCTTCAAATCAAAATCTTTACTGAATTACTTCATCTGATTAGAATGATGCTTTCAAACTTGGAAAAAGTTAAAAAATTCCCACAGTATGGACCTTTCTTTCTTCTGGCTGTTGTAGTGGCTCCCTGTTCACTATACCAATATGGAATTTTATCAATTTGTATGTGAATAAAAATTCCTTACAGGTAATGATTCCTTACAGCATTAGTGATTTTTGGAAGATCTCTGAATCTATGTCTGTGGCATATCTCATAGATTTCCACTCTTTACCCCAAGCACCTCTGGGCCAGAGGTGATCAGCCACTTCTGGGCTGCAAGGATAATCACTAATATTAGCCAAATTCTCCTTTTCACTGTATTGCAGCACAGCTGACAGGATGGTATCTGATATTTGCAAACTGGTTAAATAAAAGCCCTCACCCTGTCACTGCTGCTGTGAACTGCCAAAAAAAAAAAATGATGTAACGACAGAAAGACCTGGATGCCGCAGGGAAAATATTTTAATCATTTATAAGCTGGTCAATGGGGTTTAAAGGCACTCAGACATGCATTAAAATCTGTCTGAGACAGGAGCTTGAAGTTAATTTTCAATTGATTCTGTCTAGCAAATGCCTCTTAAGTGAGAACCTCAGTCTTTTTCTTTTTTTTTCCCTCTTTTTAATTCTTCCCTCCAGAAGGCAAAAGCATAATTAGGAGGAGACCATTCTGGTTTGCCTCCCACAGAAGTATCACTGCACCATTTCCAGGAGCATCCTTCAGACTCATTTCTGGGACCTTCAGCCTCATTTCTGGGGCTTTCCACGATAGCACTGCACGTGAGCCACAATGTTCCAACAGACAGTACAAAACTCTCCACTCCAGGGGAGGTACCTGGGCGTTGCCACCTCAACCTGAGGGTAATTTACCCAAATTCACCCACTGAAAGTTGTGTTTTGGGGCTTCACCCACCCCACAAATCAAGGCTTTGACCGTTACTTGAAGCAACAGACTGACTGTCTGCCTTCCTTCCTTCCTTCCTTTCTTCTTCTTTCTTCTTTCCTTCCTTCCTTCCTTCCTTCCTTCCTTTCCTTCCCTTCCTTTCCTCCCTTTCCTTCCATATTTTCTTAAGTGATATCTTTTTACTTTTATATTGTTGCATTTCTATAAATAATAACCCAAATGGCTTCTTCCCATTGCGGCCAAATTGTTCTAAAATAAACCCTATATATATATATATATATATATATTCATATATAAACACACACACATATACATATATGTATATATATATAATATATATCTATGTTTATATATATATATTTATATTTATAGCCACTGGTCATTCAGTGCCATTTCACTTTAACTCTCCCCAAGGGATCTATTAAATAGACCCTCAGTTACCCTTTCCCTCAGAGGGGGATGGAACAGTACCATACTTGAAGTAATTCAAAGAATTTGATTCCCTACAAAAGAATTCTGTAAAACAGTGCACAAGGCAGGACATAAAATCACAAAGTATCATTGCTTCACCCAAGTCTATTTTACCTTGCAGATTTAATGCTCTTTTACTGAGGAAGAACAGGTTAGGGGGAATCAGTTTCTCAATTTTAATATATGAAGAAAAAAAGAAATCTGGCTACAGCCTGAGAGGTGGAACCTTATTGATTTTACTGTTTGTCACGGGAGTGTAATATCAATTCTGTTTGCAATTATTTTGCATTATTAATCAGCTCATTACCAATCAGGAAGACCATGTTGTTTTATGGTACAATACACTTGTGGGTCATTTGCCAATACCAATAAAATTTCACAATGTGTCAGGTAAAATCTGTTTGTCACTCACAATATCTGTAGAGGCTCATCTGCAGATCTGCTTTATTGATAATGATAAAGCTTCCAGAGACAGCAATACCAGGGTGCACCTGAGGAAATGCTGCAGTCACAGAAGAGATGTTTTCTCGAGTGTAAATTAAGCAGCTAAAAAAGCAACAAGGAATATGCAGTCAAAGGTGGTTAAATTGGACAAGGATTCAATTAGCAGTCTGAGTTCAGTAGTAAGACAATAAATATCTTAATTCTGGGTCCATAACACGCAAAACTCAGGGACAGCCACTGCAATTTATAATTAATTATATTTATATGTTAGTTATATTTATATATTAGTTATATTTAATTGAAATACCACAATTGTTAACAATAAAAATCTGACCTACAACACTACAGGAGTCACATGATAGGGCCAGTCAAGACCCCCAACCTTTCAGAGCATTCCATTACAAAATTTAGGCAGCATCCTAAGATGGCTAGAAAAATTTCAACTTCCTTCATAAACGTACAATCTTTACAGCACAGTTGGGTTTTGAAGCTTCAGGCACACCTCAAATATGCTGGAATTTTCTATTTCCTGCAGTCCTATCTTCTCCATAATAAAGTATGGAGCTTTCAGTATAAAGCTGTCCTTTAGAATGCGAAGATGAAAGAAAAAATTGGTATATTGGGTCTTTGTTTATTTCTGTAAATCATACAACTTATGAAAGAACAGTCTCTTGAAATTTATTTTAACTAATGACACAGAACATTAAATGTACGGACAAATAGTCCACTGCACAACACTTCTTAAAAAATTATATAGATATATATATATGTATGTATGTATATATACATTCTCCCCTAAATATCAAAATAACAGTTAGGATTACAGAGTCCCTTCAGCATGGGGTTTGTATTTAGAATTTTCACAAAGAATTCTTTTCAAAGTTGACAGTAAAACTTACCCTCTCTTCTGTAAGTTGAAGTTCTTAATTATTTTTTCAGTATGTCTTCTTTTTACTTCCCCTTTTCTAATTTGGTTCCCAGTATAATAACTATCTTTTGCTAAGAAATTATTCTATATTTCTCCTTATTACCTATTTTTATTTGCTCCTCCACATCGAACTTGCTTTGTAAATGAACCTCATCATGTAACACTTTGCTGTTTTCCAAACAATTTATCTTTATAACAATACTCTGAGTGAGAAAGGTGAGAACACAGAGATATGCAAAGTCAAAAATGAGCACCAGGCTGTCCCATCCAAGACATTTGTAGCACAAGTGCTCTGTGAGCTTCCCAGTGAGTGGAACTACGTGAACCCCAAGCTCAGGTGCTTTAAAGAAGTTTCAGTAATATTGGTAATACCCAAAAGGTCTCAAGCCAGATATGAACCTCCAAAACTCCCCAGACACCCCCACAAATCTGGAATCCTGTGATTCATCAGACAAATTCCTCCTTTTTTTCCCAGCAGCCTGCCTTTGTGATGGCTGTTGTGCCCTCGAACTGCTCTCTCCTACATCCTGAATTGACCTAAAAGGTCAAGTTTTAGTGGGCCAAAGGGTGGCCAAAACTCCAAATCTCTGCTCAGAAAGAACAAGGACATCTTTCTAGAAAAGGCCAATAAGCACATACTTATATACCTTGCTTTTATCACTTTTACAAACCCTTCATCTCACCATCCTGCTTGAATGAGGTGGGTAGGGAGGAACTTCTTCACTTTTCCATCAAACAGAGCAATTTAGATGCCAAAACCATTCACCTGGGTTCAAACAAGCATCCCACTCTTAAAAGAGGATGCCAACCCCACCTTTGTGATCTGGCACGTTGCTGTCATGGTTTTGAGGTGGAGCCACTCCCTAGAAAAGCTTAAGAAAAATGTTTCTCATCGGGCATTTCTTTGGAATTTCTGATCATGTACCTGCCACTATTAAGACATACTATTATTGTGCCATGTAGGACTCTAAATGCAGGCTTTACAATGGTGTTATATACCTTAATATTGTGATATTATTTGCTAGAGATCATCCTTATTAGATATCAGACAGTGCATTTATCATACTTAAATGCTTCACAGTTACCAGCCCTGAGTGTATTTTTATTAATATATACAAGTGATAAGAAATAGAGAGCACAGCAGAAATTCAACTGAGAAGCAACATTACCATCCATTTCAGACTTCCTAATATTTTTGTCCATTGTGGAAGGTGATTTGCCCTGAAATGAAATGTTTATCTTGGATATCTCCCTCACAGCAGTGGCCCTTCTGAATGCTCCTTGAAAATACTTACAGATATTATCTGGCTCTTATTCCTCCTCCCTTCTTCCCTTCCCCTGTGAGATTCTAGGCAGAAAGATTTGTCCTTTGTATTCTTGCTGCTGATATGAAGAATTCCTGTGCTGGATATTACACCCCGCAAGAGGCACCCTGATGTTTTCCTAACCCTGAGCTGCCTTCGGCACAGCAGTACCCAGAGACTCACTAAAATACCTCTGCTTAGCCAAGGAAGGCAACAGGACCACAGGAACAGTTATGTTTAAACTTGTTTATGCACAATATTCAGAGTGTGATTCAACAAACCATCTCAGGAAGCCTCATATAATGTTATCCCACTGCCTTCCTTTCAGGCAATAACCTGTACTGCCATTTTGCACAGAACTTAAACATTAAGAGATCCTGCTGCATAAAAAAATGCCTTTCAAAGGCTATTTGCAGTGTTGTTGAAATATTACATTTATTGTGTAAATTTATTGTGTGAATTTGTCCACTGTTTGCTAAGGCCAGTGGGCAAAGAACACCCACAGTTACCAACTATGCCAAAAAAAAAAAAAAAAAAAAAAAAAAAAAAAAAAAAAAAAAAGAGAGACTTTTTCCTCCCCAGTGAATGAGATGTTTGTAATTTTCACACTTGCTGTTTTGGGCCTGATTTTTCCCCCTGTCTCCTTGGCACTGTAAATCTCAGCAAACACATCTAGAATTTCAAAGGCACAGGGCACAAAAGGCACGCACAGGACTGTAATCCACACTTGTCCCCCAAAGTTCCTGATTGTAGGACCAGCCCTGGTCTTTCTGTAGACCACAACAATAAAACAGTGCAACAAAGAGACCAGAGGAACTGAGTTCTGCCAGATCTATGAAAAAGCTCATTTTAACTTGATTAAACTGCACTAACTGGAAACTCCAGGCTGGTCAGGTACAACACTAACCAGACTTCTCCGTGCAGCCACCACAGCACATCAGCATTCTCTGGACTGAGCTATGATTTATTACATGGCCAGAAAGAATATTTTTCCATAATCAAAATAAAGACTACAGTCTAAACTCAACAAGTAAAACTCTCAGGGCAGAGGCATTTCCCTCTGCTGTAAGCCTGCCTTAGAATATACAGGAGGAAAATTCATTTTGTGTGGAGAGGTTCCCACATGGTGGTTCAATTTTAAATAGATTGTAATCTCCCAGCAGCCTCACCAGTGTAACCCATGAGTGAGGCCAGTCCAGCTGGAGTCACAAGAACAGACTGATCACACAGCAAGGTGTGAGCAAACACGTCCAACAACACTGCTGGGGAAGGGGGAAAAGCCCTTCAGTACCCAGTGACTGTGTGATAAAAAGGCAGATGGAATATGAAGTAAATGAGGAAAAGCTTTATCATTAAAATGCAAGTTAAAGTATGAATACTAAGACATGAGCACTTGGCATTGAAACAGATCCATTCAATGTCCCATAAAGGCAAAAAGATAAATCAAAACCTTGGACATTATAAGGAAAAAATTTCCTCATAATGGACATCCCTGTGCAGTCACATCCTGACTACTGCTTACTGTTTTGTTTCCTCATCTCCCAAAAGATTGCACTGACTCTATCTGTGATTCTGTAGATTCCTTAGACACACACAGAGGTGCAGAGAAGGGCAGGAAAGCCAAGTAAAGGTGGGAAACAGCTTTAAGTTTCAGTGTGAGGAGCAGCTTCATGTACCTGTGTGTGTTTGTGTGTCAGAATTAACAAAAATAATTAACTTCCTCACACAGTGTTAAGTGGCACATTCTGCTGCTGGGTTCCAGGATTGTTACAAAAAATGCACATTCAAAAATCCATTAAATTAACACACAAAAAATCTGTCGAAGGCCTTTGAACACACACACACACACAGAGTAAATCCGGTGATGAAAGACTCAAAGTCACAACACCCTGAATGCTGGGAGAATGTTCTGGGGAATTCTCACTCCACCTGTATCCTGCTCCTCCACAGGCATCTACCGCAGCAAGGTAGGAAGCCTTTGGTATAACACACAGCTGCAAGGCTGGAGATGGAACCAGTGCCCCAAATCCAAATCCAGACAACCATTATTGTTTCTCCTTAATACACGTTGTGATCATTCAAGAAAACCACTTCAGACAATTAAAGATGGTTTCACGTTTCATGTTCTGTTTTTATTTACAATTCATCTGCTCCCATATCTGTGCAGGCAGGACTGCCCACTCCTGCCCCAAATAAAGGAGAAAAACGGAAGGTCTAAAGCAATTAGTGGAGTTACACTGCCAGAACTTAAATGAACCATCTGCTCAAAGGTATATAAGAGCAGAGCCATAAGGCAGCTCTCTCAGCTCTGCCATCTCTCTCCCTGCTCCAGCAATATCCATCCCTGCTTTGGAAAGGTTACGTGTGTTGATGTCTTGTGATTAAACACAAAAAGGGCACCAGCGACAGCCTTGTGTGTCACACCCAGAGGTGCTTCTGTCACAGGCTCCCTTTGCTTGGGGGGGATCTTGGTTTTGGCAGAGTGAGAATGCAAAGGAACACTCAAAACAGTGGGGGGAAAGCCCCTCCCGAAAAGCTTCCAGAAATCATTGTGCAAAAAAAAAGTAGAAAGGAAGGTCGAGACAATGGACTTCCCAGTATTTCTCCAGGGCATGATGGAACTGGTCCTGACTGAAGAAGTTTGACCCTTGCTGCTCCCCCTTGGCATGGAAGGGGGAGGACAAGGGTGGGAGATTGCATTTGTCTCCTCAAAACCAGAGCTAAAAAGTGTGACTACCTCCAGCACCCCATCCCAGTGTTTTATTAGTGCATGGCTGACATTTATAGATGCCAAGACTGAACATGCTCATTATGAGTGTTTATTAGACAAAAGGCTACTCATAGAATGATAATTAATCAGTTGGCATTGACTGAAATTCCTGATCAAATGAAGCATGAGCTGTTGAAAAATAATTGAATGTAATCATAAAATCCATGAATCATCCAGAGAAAGCACATTTATTAAACCACAATTCATAACTAAGATATTTTGTCTAGTTGTTTTTCTCCTCTTTGGATTCTCTCCTGTTGAATAAAAAAGCCAGATGTTCCTACAGCAAATCTGAAAAGAGCAGACATCAGGTAAATATCCCATGCAATAGCAGAATATGAATTTTCATATGAGAATTATGAACAAACTCCAAGAGCTTTTGTAAAGTGAAAAAAAGAAAAAAAGCCCAAACCTGGTATTTGCCATGATGATTCAGGAAAAACAAACCACTTTTATGTTAAACAACAGCAAAACCTTAACAGCTTTCAAAAGGAGTGAGCAAAGTTTTCATTCTGGTACAAGGGAAAAATTTCAAAGTAACTCAGGATCCATCTGGTTATTCTTTCTCAGCACCATTTTGTGATGGAAGAAATACTTAATGCAATGTCACAATTTCAAAAGCATTGGCAGAGGTATCCTTTTGGACACAGAAATTCAGTTGCTGGTGGGATTGGTCTTCCTGTGGGTTTTTTTTAAATCTACCCTTAACTAAACATTAGTATAGACAAGAAGACTAAATTCCACTATTGAAAATTGCAGATTGTATTATCATGAAGCAGATATTTAAGAACTGAGATTGACTTAAAAGGCAACCTCATTTTCTGAAGGTTGCAATCAAGTAATTTTATATAAATTCTGCTTTTAGAGGTCCGAAGCAACAATCAGTGCAACCATTATATGAATTAAGTCCCCCTAACACTGACTGAAATTCAAATAAACATGAACTTTGCCCTGATAAAAGCTAAAATATTTATACAACAGGCAGAATTGTGCCCAGTTAATCCCAAATGTTAGATTAGACGAAAATACATCTTTAATCATGTAACTTTATATTAAGCAAACTAAAAAGCTCGATGTTTTCATAGGATTTCAAGAAGAATTTTTGTTTCTATAATCCAAAGTTAAAATCTTTTAAAAACCCACAAAACCCTAGTTTAAATACGTGTCATTAACACCACCAAGCTGTGAACAGACAAGCCCCAGGTTTATCTGTTACAGAACAGAAACTTGATTGAGAATATTCAGAATAGACATATATTGCTGTTGCAGGGTATCAGCATCGCTCTCCAGGCCAGGACATGGCAAAGAACACGGCCAGGAGTACAGAAACTGGCTGCACCATCAGAATTTCAGTGCTTTCTTCCCAGTACTGTTTTCCTCTGCCAGAAGTGCTTATTAACAAAGTCCTGAGCTCACACATTACAAAGGGAAAAGCATTGGGTAGGTTTTCATTATTTTACATTAAACACAAACCCCACCATAAATTCACTTGAAATACAGCTGAACCCTGCAGAAGTAAAACACAAAGTATCAGTAAATGTACTAAAACAGGCTGATAAAGCAAAATCTGCTTTTATTGCTATTATTTTTCTGTTGGACCCTCTCTCATACCCTCTCTGATATACATATAAACCTTTCAAGATACAAATGTTACCATCGTGTAGTTATGAATCACCTACCATTTAATAGGACACTAAAGAAAATATCTAAACTAATACTTTGAATGTAACACTCACAAAACTTAAAATCGAAGATGTCAATTTTTGGTGACATGGGTTTTCAATCCCCACCACTTTCTGGATGGAGAAAGAGGGATGACATCGAACCTGAGGTCTGAATTTAAAACAGACTTGAAGGGAAACTATTGCTTTCATGCCACTACTGAAACAGCCATGGTGGCAGCAGAAATACTACAGGGGGAGCTGGAATTTTGCTGTCGTTGTGTTATTTAGCCATTTCTCTGAGCAGGGGGATGTGACAGAGGGACTGTTGCTGCCACTGATAGAGCATCTACAGCAAGGAGATGGGACATGATGAGCACAGGCTCAGCCTGTGTGTTACAGATAAAGGCAATACAAATGCAAGCCCTAAGTCTATTTTATCAAACAAACTTTGTTTCTGTGCATTATTTATCCACATCTACCTTTCAGGGAAAATGGTTTCATTGGAATGAATTGGTGCCTTCCTGGGGGCATTTGTTAGAAATCAGTACGGCACATCCTCTGGTTTATGTTGTATCAGTAGCTTTGTGTCGTTATAGGTATCCAAGAATTATAACCTCAGTTATTTAAGGCAAATAAATAGCAAACAAAGACTTACTTGTTTAAATTATCAAACACGTGTTGAGGAGGGGGTTTTTTGCAGAAGTCTGAGTAACAAATGTACTACTTTTTTGGTTCTTCCCCTGCTATTTTTTCTGAACCAGTGCATTTATTTAACATGGAGTGTTCTACAATGTCAGAAAACAAAATGAGATAGTTCAGAAATTAAAAATTTAACTTGAGGAAGGCGCTGCTGCAACTAGAAGTCACGAGGATTTAGTGGAAGTCCTCATAAAGTTCTTTCAGTATGACAATGGCAATTATTCCTTTTCTTCCTCAGCAATCTCCACTTCCTCAGTGTACATTAAAAAAAAAAAAAAAACAGCCCAGTTTTGTAAAGAGAAACCCCTTCCAAGTATCTCATCACAAGCTTAATGGTCCCTGTGAAACCCCTTCCTCGTTCCTTCCTGCCCCACCACAGGCAAAAGATTAATGGCTTTTCCCCATGTTTTGAGTTTATTCAAGCCAGAGATGAAGTTGCAAAGTGATTTATTCCGATTTCTGACCAACTATACCTGATGTCCCTTAAGAAAAAAAGTCTCAGCAATGTCCAACATCTCTCCATTGTTTGGTTGAGCAACCTGGGTGGTCTCTGGTCAGGGGAAAGGAGTGTCTGTAGCAGGGGAAAGGAGACAGCAGGGATGGAGTGTGAGGAATAGTTATTGTTACAACTCCTACACATCAAATTAAGGTCAGACAGAAGTAAAGATACAAATCCATACTTGCAGCTTCTGGAAAACCCACATTAGAATGAAATTATTGAATCATACATGATTGCTGTTCATGGCTCTGCTCTGAGTTCACCCATTGCTGCTCTGCACTGCCCTGGACGCTGCAGTTGCCTTGTGCTTTGCTGGGAGGAGTGAGGAGATCCCAGTGGATGTTCTGCTTAGCTCATCATGGAAGGGACAGCAGCACTAGGGGAGCTGGGAGGGAGAGCTCCTCTGGGTACAGCAGAGCAGATTATGAGGAAAAAAGAGCTGGAGCAGGAGGAACAGGAGCTGCACTTTGTGCTAAGCAGAGCAGAGAGCTGAAGGTGGGAAGGGAAGGACGAAGGGATTTATCTGCAGCAGGCTGTGACAGCAGCACAGAACCTTTAGCTGTGAGGCACAGACACCAGATACATTTTGTGTGCCCGTGGTT
>NW_020956058.1:349161-374798 GCF_003031625.1 Empidonax traillii
CTCCACAACAATATCAGTGGGGTAACTGCTTTCTCTCATTCTTATTTTGAAGGACAGAAATGGAAAATAGTTTTCTTACAGTCAATAAAGTCCAAATCACAAAAATAAGAATTACATGGCCAGTACAATTCATTGAGCTGTGCATTTGGCTCAAAAAGCAGAGAATGTATTCCTGATAATGGCAGAGCAGAACATGAAAATAAAAGGTCTAATTCTGAAATTGGTCTGTTTATAAATATATTGCAGGAGGATAATGTACTTCTCATATGCTTTCCAGTGGTAGCAGTGAAGCAATGAAAGCTGCAGTATTAAATTTGCTGCTTACTCATCAATTTTCAAGTGAGACTCTCATTGGCAAGTGGCCCAGACACTGAAATGTTATTGCAGTTACTACTTCTATACCTCAAACAATGTTGACTATTTAATTATTGAAGTGTTTCTTTCTAACCAGGTATTTTCAACTATTGGGTCTGACAGAAGTGAGAGAACACTTCTGTGCACAGGTTTGCTCAAAGAGATGCTGATCATTGACAAATAACTTCAATTTTCATGTCTTAACATGGCTGTATCCTGAAATACAAATTCACAGTTCCTTTGCCAGTAAGAAGCTGATATGAAGCACTGAACTTGTTATCAGGGAATGAAAAAGTAGAAGTCTCACATCTCATTCCCAATTTCAGTCATATTTTCTCTCACATTACATTTTTCATTGCCCAGTTAAGTGAGGCAAACAATACTGAGAGTGTTCACAGATGTTTGGGAAATATTTCTGCTCATGAAAATCAGTATTTGTTTTTGGCTGACAACCCTGTGTTTTGGGGATAAATGGGAGAAAGGAGAATTAAATGCAAAAGTGTACTATTGATAGACAAAACATTTTGGTTTCAGTGCTTTCTGTACCTGCCAGGTAATTATAAATCTGGGGTCCATGCATGTAGTCAACATGAAAAGTGAAGGTTTTAAGTACCTAAGTATTCCTCAGACTTATCTCCTGCTACCTGTCTGATGGAAGGTCCTTTTCCAATTCCATGTCAGGAGTGTCAGATGTCAGGAAAGGCCCCTGCCTTGCACAGAACCCCCCTGCTGCTCAGAACAGGACATGCAGTCAGGGACCAAAAGCATTCCCTCTAACAGTTTGACTCTGTGGCAAAAAGTCAAGCTACAATGCCTGTGTTGTATCAAGAATTTTACTTCTTCAGTGCATTCAAGTGTTAAATTAGTTCACCCTCTCAAGGTAGTGGTCACCATCTTTATAAGAAAATATGTCACTTCAGCAAGTTCTACCCTTACCATAGTGCCTCATTTATCCTGATATTAATCTAGAAGAGACTCCTCGTTTCGGGTCTCCATGGACTGAGAAATGCCAGTAACTAACTCAGCCTCTGAACAATTTTGGGTGTTTGGGGTTTTTTTAACAGTTCACCAGTGACCAACGATCACAGCATTTTAACAACCCTCACTCAGTTCTGCTGCAACAACAACCAGAGTATGAAATAAAAGCTCCAGACACTCTTATTAACACATATATTAAACTCTCCATTTTTGCAAAGGATTAAAACTTATCTTAAACTGACCAGTTCTGCCTTTTTTGTCATTGTTGTTCTGCTGCATGAGACTCTGCACAGTTGGGCAATGTCAGACAACAACATCAGTTCTGCATAAACAGGAGTTCCTAATGCCCACGTTCTCCAGGCTATTACAGGAATTGCAGCTTCATCCAATCTCAAATCCCAGTGCCCACTTAAAAGCTCTAACCCTATCATTAAGTGCAGGTCAGCTTAAAAGTGGACAGTTCTTCTCAGGCTTTCTCCAGAGCTCTCAGCTCAGCCCTCAGCAATTGTGCTCTTTTATCTCCCAGGGCTGACAGATGGCTGTCAAAACCAGGGGCTTCCTGGTAAAAACTTTTAACGCAGAGAAAAGGGTACAACAGTGTAGGAGGAGACACTTAAAAGAGAATAAATCTGTCTGGCTTGCTTTCTTCAAAGCTAGAATTCTTCTCTTGCCTAAAACATAGCGAGGACAAGTTTAACCCAGGGTAACTCCTCTGTAGTCTCACGGCCTTACACTAAGGAGGATTTTGACCCAAATTGTTTGAGGCATGCCTAGAAAAATAACCCACTGTTTTGATTCCCAATCCTGCTGCACAGAGGGAAATCTTTCTTGTCGCTCCCTCCAGCTCTCACATCCCAAGTTTTGTCTAGAAATCCTTCCCTGGCTTTACTCACCCCTCCCAGCTGTTCTTCACAAGGGCAGGCTGCAGGAGATTGTCCTTTGCCCCACGGGTTTCACTCTGATATCCACCACTATGGTTACAAGAACCTGGCCTTGGGTTTTGGGATCTTTTGTCACCACAACAGAGAGGCACTACCATAATAAATCAGTGCCTGACTTGAGGCAGGTAAACGTGGGCAGGTTTTCCTCTTCACTGTGTGCTTTTAAAACTCAGTGACACGCAAAGTACTCAGATTATTTTTCTTAAAGAAAAACTCTCCATGGGACATGCAGGGGTACTGGGGACTGGGAAAGCCAAGGGGAACAATGAAACCCTAAAATACAGGGAGAAGCAGCTTAGGAATGGAAACACTGTCATGTAGCTCTGCAACACGCAAACCAGCTGGTTTCTCACCTCACACTTTATTCTTTTTCAACTCAGATCTGTTTTAATCTCAATAGAACTTGGCTCACTGAGGCTTTTGTTCACTTAGCACAACTCCATAGAACAAATGAAATCATATTCATTTGCCATACCTCTGTCTATGAGTTTAAGTATGTTTAATACTCTTAGTCATTATACTATTCTTGAAATTGCCTCAGTGTGAAAAGAATACACTAATTTAATTTTTCTTTTATGGTACCCTATACCTTTTTCTTTTTTTTCCTAGAAAAAAGCCCAGTGTGTTCTTACTGTTAAGTATTCAAATATTCATTATCGAGCTATTCTAGAAGACATCTACACATCTTAATCTTTTGTTGTGAAATCAATTCATAATTTAATTACTGAAGATTAAAGACTCCTTAATCTAGCTGTATTTTTTTTCAGTCAGTGTAAAAATAAGTGATACACTGCACCATGGAATGAGAGAGCCCACATCATGGCAACCACTAATACATCATTCAAGCCACAAAACCAAAAACAATCTAAATGAACACCTACATTTCTCATATTTAGACAAGTTTTCAACTTCAGATGTTTTATCACTGTGAAGAATGAAGAAAGCAGCCTTCCACCCAGTTTAGCATTCAGCTAATTATCATATCAAGGAAAAAAAAAGAGGCAAAGCCCAACAGCCCCAAACCACCAAGGTCCTTTGTGCTGGACAGTTTTCATTTCCCCAAGGAATTCCCATGTAACCACATTATTCCAGACATTTAGGGCCAACAGACTATTCAAGATAAATGAGCTGTAACCTAGAAAAGAATCCACATTTAAGCACTGGCTTCTCACCTTCCTTTTGCTCTCTCACTTGTATTTTTGCAGGACATGGTTCTACTCCCCCAGCACTCACAGCACTGCAGTGAAACATCCTGGTCTGGGTCTGGTGTTGTTACAGAGACTAATCCACATTATTTCTGTATTACTTCATGAATAGATTCCACATTTTCCATGTATATTGGCACAATGCAAACTTGTGATGTCATCACTGGGATGACTTAACACACGTTCACCAACTGCAGCTTGATTTGTTCATTCTTGATAAAAATGTCTCTGTCAGTGACTGCCCTACAAACTCACTCCAGCCAAAACCGGGTCTGGGTGCCAAGGAAGAGAGGGGTGAAAATTTTATCTGTCCATTGGAGTAAGCTTTGACAACTTTCATTATTTTACAATTAGATTCTGTCTCCCTCCCCTGCTCTTTTCCTCATATTAGTATCAAAATGCAATATGGATGTTTCAGCCATCATGAAGTTGAGTAGAGCAAGACGTGCCCTGAGTAGGACACCTGAGGTGACACCTCATGCCCTCAGTCTCAGGTTTAGAGCCAAGACTTCTGATGTAGTATTTGAATGGTCCTTTCTCTTGGCTTCAGAGGAAAACAGACCAATTCCTGGCTCTTTGCAAGTCAAACACCTTTACACCTCAGCTCTCCAGCACACTGAAGACACAGCTAACAATCTTTTATCTTCCTTGTCATCCCTGGCCATCCTTCCTGTCCTCAGTCACGTTGAATTGAAAAGATTAGGTTCATATTCACTTGATTACCAACTAGAAGGTGTTTTTTTTCTTCTTCTTAGACACCTAGAATTGTGCATAATTCAAGTCCTAATTCAGAGCAGCCTTTCCTGATAACAAAAAAACCCCAAGCCCATGAATGCTGACATGAAAGACACCTTGTGTGCTGAGTTCAACTCTCCTCCTTGGACACACTCCCACTCGTCCCAGTGGATGAGAACAGCTCTGCCAAAATGCAGCTGGATCTCAAACAGCTCAATCAGGCCAGTGAAATAGAGTTATTTATGCTATTACACAGCAAATATTTAAGTTAGAGGAATACAGTTCAAAAGTCCCGCTGGTGAACTTTGGTATAACTTTATCAAGAGGTGTATTCTCTGTATGCTCAGCAGACATTCCTGTCACAAAGCAAGTCAGGTCCTCCCTTAATAAAGCAATTAAACCATCACCCGTTTCTTCCAAGTTATTTTTGCCACTGGAAATAGAAATGATGGAAAACTCTCCGATGCTGTTTGCAAACACTGCACGTGAATCTCAAAGTTCGGCACCGATCCATGGAAACAACCCAATGTGGAACAGAAATCCCTGTGACATATCCAAACACCATGCAGGCAGCAGGTGTCTTCTCTTCTGATGGCTCATGATTCACAGCCTCACCAGAAAAAGCCTTCTCATGTGATGGGTATGGGTAATAATTCAAAACAGTTGTTATGTTGCTACTCACGTGCTTTCAGTTCTACATTTAATAGGCCACAGGTACACGTGGAAAAGCTCTGAACACTCAGTATTGGTGAATTAATTGAGCTGAAAGCTGGGTTACTGGCAAGCCAGAAGTAACAGCTGATGCTAATCTTACTTCTGATTCCCAGGGAGTTAATACTGAAGAATGTACATTACTAAGAATTGCTAATTTGGGGATTTCTTCTTTTCTTGGTCCTTTGCTGTTCTTCAAATACCTTTGGACAAAGACATATCCTTCCTGTCAGAATTTCAGGTCTTTGTCTCAGCACAGAGCTGAAATTATCACAAGGGCAGTAAATTAAAATCTCAGATTTTTAAAACCAGGAGGGAAAACCCAAATTCCACAGCAATGTCCTGTAAGACATCAATTCCTGCCTCCATCGTGTTTGTTTATTTTTTAAGACAGAACAGAATCTGCTACAGTCTGTCTTGCCTTTTCTATTTACAGAACAGTGCTGGTCTCCTTAGACTCATCCTTTGGCATTCTCCTGGGGACACACCACAGGTGGCAAGAAGAGAAAAATCTTATTAGTAAAATATTTTGGTTTGTGGAAGAAGAAAGTCAAATACATAAACAAAAAAAGTCAAACATAAACATGAGCTGTACCTCTGTGTTCCAGCAGCCAAGTGAGCTTCAAGGAAATCTCTGAAGCAGAGGAACAAAGGTAAATAAAAACTAGAAAATGGATTTGGTAACAAAATATTTATTTTTTTCAGAAGTCTCGAGATTCCATTTGAAGACAAAGCAGCTTTTTAATTTTAATTATTAACATCTTGCATGTGAGAATTCTCTTTTAAAGTTTGGACTGTGTAGTAGAGCACAGTCATGTTTTCCTCTGCCTGTTTCTATCAGTTATTCTCTTGGAATCTTCAAAACACTGGGAATTCATTATCTTAGGAAAGTGGTTTAGCATTCAGTATTAGCAGTAAAAAATTAAATTATGATTAGGTAAACTTAAACAAATCACACACTTCATTCCAGCCTTGGCTTCTGTGCTTGCTGCTAATTTGTAATCAATTTTTAACTAATCTCCCTGGGCCTTTTGCAAGCCAATACAGTTTCAGTAGTTTCTGTTCCTCAACATCAAGGAAAAAACTTCTATAATTCTTAAAGTTCTGGTAAATTTGGGTTTCAATCATCACAGTGAAGAATCGAATTTATTCCCAGGTAATTTTATAAATACCAAGCCAAAATGAGCACAGGATGCCCTCAGAGGGCATCAGAGTTCAATAACCTGGTCTTCATATTCAGTTCTGCAGGGGTCTATTGGTCATTCCAATAAATGACCATTAACTGAGTCTCCAATTAATTCCTCATTCCAGCAAAAGTGTTTTTGTCACCACAAGTGAAAAATTCCCCATTTGAAGAGAAAAGCAGAAAACTCCAGTTACAAATTATGTTTGAAAAAGGAAAGAAAAATACCTACTTTCCATCAGAGAGGAATGTCTATTTTTTTGTTAAAGAAATTATTCACCAAATTACTGTTACAAGTACTAATACAGCCCAGCATGGCTAGTACTAAAATTATCCCTATAGAATAGAATTAAACACCCCACTTTTAAAATAACCAGTTAATCCAAAATTAAGATTTTTTTCCCCAACTATAAAAAAATATTTAAAAAAACCCCTTGAGACTCCATTCAGCATCCAGCAATATTACTGAGGTTTCTGCTTAAATAAGGTGCCCAACCCTCTCAAACTTGACATTGTTCCAGATGTTCATCACCATGCCCAGGCTGAACTCTGGTCTGTATTTGTGACATTCAGTCAGTGCTACAAGTCAAAAACTTCCATGGATCCTTCCCAGCACAAACACAGCACAGAAATTCAATGTAGAGGATCAAAAGAGAAAATTCACAGTACTGAATTTGCACACTCCAAATCATTCCTCTTTAACACTTTGCAATGACTTTACCTAGGGCAGGAATAAAGACTGGAGAGGAAAGACAACTGCCACTGGTTTATTTCTGATTTTAAACAATAAGTTTTTAAATACTCAGAGTAAAAACACTGCAAATGGAACAACCTTCAGTATTTGGTGTTAAGTACTGAGTTTGTCACGTAATATCACTTATCATTCTTCTCTGCTGGTCTAATACCAGCATGACTGACATTTTTCCATTTCCATAACATCAAGTCTGTATTAAAATATCTCACGAAATACAACACTCAACATTGGCACGTGAGTTATTAACATGAGGAAAATAATGCCTGTGTCATCAGTAACCTTGTGTGTCATCCGAGGGGAAGACATCCAACATTCTTCCTTTTCTCCACCTGCTTGATAAATTAAAAATTGTAGGCACTGACCACCAGTTTTCCAGAATTATTTATCTCATCTCTATGGACTTACTTGAGTTTTAGATGAGAACAAGTTTTAGACAATGGCACTCTGCAAACAAACCTGTCAGCAGCTGGATCCATTTGGACACCTGATGCAGCTCTGCTTTTACTGCTGCCCTGTGCCTCCCACACAACCCTGCTCTGCACTCCCAGGTCCCTGGGGCAGCTGGAAGCCCATTTTCACCCTCCAGAGTTGGACCTGAGCAACCGAGAGCAGAAACCTTGCAGACCTGCCCCCCCCAGCCCAGTGTTTGCTCCTCGATCTGCTCTCAGTTCACTGTTCACCTGGAGTTTTCTGCTTTATCCTTCCCCTCAGCAGGTGAATACACTGAGTTATGGCACATGACAGGCACAGGACTGACTGGCACCACTCATTTTTTCAGAACAAAGTAGTTAGTTTCCCTTTGGAAACTAATAAACATCTTCACTACTTTTCTCTGAAAAAAAGAGCCATCCCTGTTAAAGGTTTTCCTAGACTCAGCAACACACCCCAAGTGCCCTGTGGTGCATTTTCCCTCCCCTCTGGTTGGGGGATGCAGATGGCCAGGACAATAGGAGGAGGGAAAAAAATAAAAAGAAAATTAAAAGATCATTTTCCTCCCCAGATTCTCATTTAACACTCATGCAGAGGCAGAGGCATGTGGGGCTCCCCCAGCAGTGTTTCACAGCCAGCAGCTCATCCTGGAACAGCCACCAGCAGGAAGACTGAAAGTTTGGTCTCCCACACCAATAGGATTTGGTCTTCCAAGGGCTGAGTACACTGAACTCCTGGAGACTTCAGAGCACAAACAAGCAAAGCCATTCTTCTGACTCTCTGGCTTTTGGGTGGTTTCTTTGTTTGTTTGTTTGGATTTTTTTTTTTAATATATATAGTGCTGCCTAAGGTCTGTTTTCCTGCTAAATCATTTTCACATGAATTCCACTTGTCTGCACTACTATTTGCCATTCAACCTCAAATAAGCTAACCACTTGATACCAGTAGAACTCCTAAATCTGTTCCAAAACTTTTTTAAAGTGTATGGAAAGCATTTAGAAATTAAAAAGCCTAATAAGACTCTCTTCCTTCGAGTCTCCAATGCCCCATGAACATCCTCAGCCTCCACTCCTCCAAGTGCATCTCAGGTCACATCATCTGCTTCAGAGCAGAAAATTCCATATAGGAAGGAAATCTTGTGCAGCTTAAAACGTGGTCAATATGATTCCTTTTTTTTCCTCATTCCCCTTCCACCAAATGTAAGGGTGTGTCCTAAAGGTACGAATGCACCAGGAAATATAATTATCTACTTCTGTTCACAGGTGTTGAGTGCAGCCACTTCCACAGAGAAGTTTAATTTCTGTCTAACAAAAGGAGTTGAAAGCCCATTCCTACCAAAAGCATCTTCTCAGAGCCTGCCTCTGAATACCTGAATGCTGCATTATCAAATCTCTGGGGCAGAGTGATCCTATGACACCAGTGGCTAATTGACAGCCAGATGAAAGGATATAAGGAGACACTGTTCATTTCAGCACCCCAAAAAAATGCATTTTAGGAAAATTGGTGGGAAAAGGTACATCTTGAAACATCAGGTGAGGAAATATTCTTCTCCTGGCATTAAATAAACAATAATCAAAGTTCCATTACAAATTATTATTACTGAAATAAATAAAAAGGGTACGATGCCTGTTTCAAAGGTCCAGGTGTTCTATAATTTTTCCCTATTTAAATTTATGTTAGCTGATGACCTAAATCAGCTTTAATGCTTGTAGTGCATACACAAAAAACCCCATTCCATGCAGACTCCAGACGTGTTCAGATCAGCAGGATTGGTCTTATTCCAGAACATGTTTTCATTACTTAATCAGAAATCCGTTAAAATTTATGAACAAAATGTTTTATGGGACATCTACATTTGTAAAGTGTCTTTCCCTGAGTTCTGAAGCTTTTACACTGCAGGTTCTTTTTACTCTGTGGTTTTATTTCATGGACTCCCAGACTGGTTTGGGTTGGAAGGGACCTTAAAGCTCATCCAGTGCCACCCCCTGCCATGGGCAGGGACACCTTCCACCGGCCCAGGTTGCTGCAAACCCAATACAACCTTTGATAACTCAGTTCCCTGCTGTCTGTCTCTTTTATAGATGCCATCCATCATTTCACAACACACCTAATAAAGGGTTTTTATACAGATTTTGCACAGGAGGACCCTCCACACAACACACTGCAATGCACATCTATTCTGTGTATTGTTGCCAGCCCAGGGAAGGTCCTGAAGAGGGAAGAAGGTGACAAACTGCCAGTGAGAGCCAAATGAGATAATCCTTTCAGGAATTCCTAAAAAAAAAAATATCTTCAAGGTGGAGAGACACTAAACTTCAGAACAGGCTCATCACAAAACCAGCTTAGAACAGGAAAACAAATTGAAGACATAAAAGTCCCAAAGGAATCCTGAGCACAACCGCCTGTCCCCGGCTCAGCAGCTGCCAATCCTCACCCAGCTTACATTTCAGCCCCATTTTGAACCATGAAAGGCAGAGCAGAGGTGGAACACCCAGGAACATGGCACATGGAACATGGAACAAGCCTGGCTGGCAGCTCTTGGCTCCAGAGACTGAACAGCCCAAGTGTCAGTGCAGGTGGCCCTGTCAAGGCAGTGGGGATGGGCTGGACAGCTCCTCTCCACCTGTACACCAACACAGCACCTGTGAGACAGCCCCCACAGTCACAAAAAAGGGAAAAAATTAGGAAAATCTTTCAGAGCCTCCTCCCTGCTGAGCCCCAAAAGCTCCTGCAAAGCTGCTGTGGCCCAGCAGCTGTGGAGACCATTTATCTTCTTGAAATGAGCCTCTTGGGAGTGCATTTAATTTAAGTCCCTGAAGTTAACACCATTAGAAGATACATTTCCTTGATGATTAAAAATTAACCACACAAGTATTTCAAAGCTTTTGAAATAACTTCGGACTAATGAAGGACTAATTGCTTCACTACATGTCTTCATATAATAATGTATAAAAAATTGGTGCCAACTGTCTTATGTCAACTTCTGCATCAGTTAATTACATGTTTGCCATCAGTCATCCATAGTCACAATTAAAGCATGAGAATATTCTTATAATTAGTTTTCTGGTTTAGAGCAAGAGACAGCTGAAGGAAGTATTAAAATGTGGTTGACTTTTTTTTTTGTTTCTAAGCTGACACAATCATTAGCATCATCTTAGGAATCAACTCCGGGGCTGACTGGAGTTGTGTCTCTCAGGTTTAAGCCACCATTAGAAAACTCTCAGGTTTAGCAGATCTAAGTCCACACGTTTCAATTTGTTCCTTCGTGTTTTTTGAAATCTCACAAGCAACATCTGGTTATTTATCAGATTTATATCACTGGCATTTCTTTGGAGCAGAAATCTAACACATGAAATTAGTAGCCAGACACTAACTCTATTTTCAGGGAAATAAACACCAGGCAGGACTGGGGAGGAGGCACCTTCATCGTGTCCTTCCTGAGGGGGAAGAGTCTGCATATCCCAAATATGGCATCAGAATGTAGCAACTGCACAAATGTCATTGGGCACCTACACAGTGAGCAAATCCCCTGCAAACAGCAGCACTGAATTCCCTGAGTTCTTACACTAATGATTAGCTGAAGTTTTAAAGCTGGCTTGTTTAGTTGTAGGGGTTTGGAGGTGTGTTTTTTTTAAACCAAGCACAAATACATTGCAGCATCTCGGTCTCAGAAGCATCCCAAACACAAAGAAGCACTTCCAAGAGAAAGCTGGTGCAGTGCAGCTGCTGCTCTCGAGCTCCAAGCTCAGGTTCCTGCTTCAGCAGGGCTGGAAGGCAAACCCAGCTGACACTGAACAGATCCTGGAGAGAACAGAGAACACCAGGGGTCTTCAGAGGGAGATGGCAAAGCAGGATCTCAGACTCTGAATTCCAACCTTCTAGAGAATGAAATCCTTGGAACAAAGCAGAACAAAACGCCCACAGAACAACAGAAGAATCACCACCACAATAAATGTATCTGCATATGTAAAAATATAGATGTTTAACTATGGAGTCATGCATTTTTCTCAGGAATATCTTATTCTAAAATTGCAGTTTATTTCTACAGGGAGACAGTCAGGAACACAATGGGGAGGGTGTGGGTTTGAGATTAATGGAAAACGGAAACTAGATCTCAAAAAACTCCTGACACAATTATTAATTTCTGTATTTTTAAACAAAACAGCCAGCTTGTTTTTCAGTTCCCCAAAAGAGAGTATTGAACTTGATTCCACACAGAAAGGGCAGTTCAATGGCAAAGCTAACCACAGAGTTTTTCAGATCCATAGAACAAACATTTCTGCCTTTCCTATATTGAAATACAACATCCACACCTCTCAGACTTCAGTTTGCACATGTCTGAACTAAGCCTAGGAAGTCACCTTTAAAAATAAAACAACCACCTTTAGGAAGGTATCCTTCCCCACTCCCAAACACCACATGTACTCCCTGGAAGAGTGAAATCAAAGACAAAGGTCTTGTAAGGCACCAGGACCCCGGAGCCTCCAGGACCTCACTACAGGCAGGATTTTTGAGGCTCCTGCTTCCACCCACTTGGTTGGAAGGAGAAGGGCCAGAGCACAATCCTACAGCACAGCCTAAACCTCTCCAGGAGATGGAGCAGCAGGACTCGAGCACAGGTGCTGTGAGGAGAGGCTGAGGGAGCTGGGGTTGTTGAGCCTGGAGAGGAGGAGGTTCAGGGGAGACCTCAGCACTGTCTGGAACTCCCTGACAGGAGGGGGGAGCCAGGTGGGGTTGGTCTGTTCTCCCAGGAACCAGCAGCAGGACAAGAGGGCTCGGTCTAAGCTGTGCCATGGGAGGTTTGGATTGAACATCAGGAAGCAATTCTTTGCAGAGAGAGTGCTCAGCCATTGGAATGGGCTGCCCAGGGAGGGGGTGGATTCCCCGTCCCTGGAGGTGTTTAAGGACAGGCTGGATGTGGCATCAGTGCCATGGGCTGGGAACCATGGGGGGCTTGGATCAAGGGTTGCACTTGATGATCTCAGAGGTCTTTTCCAGCCCAGTTGATTCTGTGATTTTGTGATTCTGTGATTCTACAACAAGTGTGACCTCAGACACAGCTGAATGAAACCCTTTCCCTGACAGCTCTGAATGCACCCAAACCTTTGGGGATTTAACTCCAATGGTGCCTCACTTGAAAGAGTCACAGGGGCACCTCTCACTTCAGAAGGGCTTTTTGCCTCTCAAGAGCTTCCAGAGGTTGCTCTGCAGACAGCTCAGGAGTGGGTCCTTCCCAACTGCCAAGTAATTACCTGGAATGAACATGAAATGTGATGGACATGAAAAGGAATCATAAATTACACCTTATGCAAATGCCAAAAGGGATGTGCACTCCCAGAATCCTGCTGGCTTCGTGCTTCTCTTGCATATCTGACCCTGAACCTCAGTGTGCCCTGGCTGGGATACACCTGGAAGGACATCCCAGCCCAGCTGACAGAACAGCTGAGGGCACTGGATCAGCTTTCACAGGGACAGAACATCTCCCAACCTTACATGACAAGGACTTCAGTCTCTTAACTAGTGCAACAATGGGATCCCCCATCCACGTTCACTGGTAAGCTGATAAACTTTAAGCACATTTTAATTGATCCCTTTTTTAAATCAACAATTTTACTGCCATTTGTACCTAAAGGCACTTGTGGGCACTGGTTTCATTAGATTACAAGACGTTCTTTATTCAGACATCATCTAATTTCACAACCACCTGCAGCACATGAGCTGCTCAAATGCCATTTTCTGCTGATGATGAATTTGAAACTCTTCAAAAAGGCTGAAAAAATCACCAGAGGTTGAGGGATTCCAGAATCAGGGAGGGGGAAAGCCAAACACGTGGCAACTTTAGACACTTGCATTCCTGGGTCCATTCTCTATCATTGTCTAACATGTATTTGTTGAAATAAGATGATAACTCAAAAACCTAATTAAAAAGTGGTTTAAAGTGCTCCTATCATCCTTTTCTCAAGTTTTGAAAAAACTTCCCGGAGAAAAGGGCTTAAAAAATCATGAAGATTATTTTGACACTAAACTTTGTCTCTATTTAGAGCCACAAATTATTCGTTTTACCTTCAAAAGCAATGTATATTTACTGTGAGGGTGCAGGACATAAATCACTATGAAATATGCTTTTAGTTTTCAAGTCTGAAGCTCAGTAATCTGAGTTGCTTTCAGAAAAAAATATACCAATTTTTGATAGTAGGGTCCCAAAGAAAATGCCATTTCAAAATTTGTATGTAAAATAATTAGTTAATAATAAATTAAGGAGCTGAGGTGATTTTCCCTTCTGTTTTGCTTCTGTCTTCCTTCTCACAACTGAGATGAGCAGGTGTTCTTGGTTTAGGGAGCAAATACAAGTTTTCTAGGGGGGGAACATAGATCAGGCCATATAAGAAGTTCAATAACCTCCACTTCAGAATCTACAGTCCTGAAATCAAAGGCATTCATGCAAAGATAGATTTGGGGCATCATATCATGGTTATAAAACAATTCCACCCACTCACCCACCAAATTTCTTCCTAAGTTAGGAATAAAATGTTTAAATATGGAATATAATGCATACAAAAAAGGACATTTTTTTCTGTCAATATATAAAATGTATAAAAAAGGGGGTTTGATCAGCTTGTATAATGTGTGAAGATTAACTACAACAGACAACAGTATGCTGATGGCTATTGTATGTACAAAGGAATCCAGTCAATAAGTTGTTCACATAGAGTCATTTGTATAGAATGCATTAAAATACCCCTGCTAATCGTTACCCAACAAAATGGAAAACAAAAGAGGAATCTGAGGAGGGCAAAACATCAAAAGGTTTTTTACCATCATCTAATCATTGCAGAAGATTTGTTTTTGGGCAATGTTCTTTCACTGCCATCCTTTTGGGTCTGTTATGGAGAATGGGACAGTCTGGAGTGGAATTTCAGAGAGAAGGCACTGGGGATGATTCCCTATTGGAAGGAAATATAGGACATTTCTTGGATATAACCTCTGATGACTGATGTTGCAATACTGAAGTTGATGAGAGTTCTGGCATCTACATTTATGAACCCAAGTCAGATGATCCCTCTTTCTCTCTCTCTCTTCTTTTAGCAGTCAAGTCATAGAATCCATGCCAGCAAGGACTGCCAAAAAAGTATGTTAACCAGTACTGGCTCTACAGAGAGCCTTGGAAACTGTAGATATATTAATCAAAGTGGGGTTTGTAAGCTGAGAATATATAGGTGAGGCAGGGGAGAATAGGCAAATGGATATCTTTGCTCACTGCTTGACAAGTTAAGAACCTCATGACACCAAAGCCAAAATGTCAGGGATTAATCAGTCTTTAATAAAAGAAAAAAAGGCACTCTTTAGCTCTCTTTCATAAAACTGAAGAGATGTTAATAGCTTATGCCATTAACATGCAAAGTCAAATACAACAGATTTAAATCATGAACCCACATAAAACGTCCCGTGTGGCTTGGGCCAGCAGCAGATGCAATGAAACCTGTGTTTCATTGTATCTGCTGCTGAGAGGATTTTAAAATCTGAGAGGATTTTAAGCTGATGCTGCTCAGGGCCAAGGCTGCAGGGTGGGGATGGGATGGTTCCCAATGTCTCAGTGTTCATACATCCACAACTGCTACTCAGGGGATAGCAAAGTCAGGAGTAGAATTAGAAGAAAAGCTTTTCCTATGTGTAATAAACACTGTTAAACCGCCAGGCACTATTTCCACCAGCAGAACTTACTCATGTTGCAGAGCCTTACCCCATTTCCTTGAATTTTACTACTATTTATGAATGAAGAAAGAAACAAACATACAGATAGAGACTGAATACATTAAGCTGGAAACATCCCCCAAAATAATGCCACTGACAGATGTTGGGAGAAAAATAAGAAAATCATTTAAAGTTGTTGTGAAAGAGCAATGAGATGGAGTTGTGTCAAAACAGATCTGAGATGGGTCATTCAACTACCCTGCTTAAAAATCCCTACAGTCAATACCAGAGTTGTCCCAACCTGTTTTGGTTTTAGTTAGTATGCACTTTCAAGTAAACAGCACCAAACAGGCAATAGAATTTCATGTGCATTTCTTCTGAGAACTGTTCCAAAGATCTGGTTATTGCTGAAGAACAATTCACTGACTAGAGATAAATAGAGACAATAAAATTAAAAATAATGACTGGGTAAAATATTGTGATTAAATAAAACACAAATGCATATCATCCAGGTCCACACACCAAAAAAACCAGCAAACCCGTGAATAAACAAGGCTGCACTTTATTATGTGTGCATTTACACACCTGACTGCATCTGCTGGCACAATATTTTGGTTTCTTTCCCAAAGAAATATCTGCTCCCTGATGTTCAGAATTATCATCTACAATGTTCAGTGTCAAGGTATGTAATGTCAAAAAGTTGCAAATATTAAATGATGATTTCCATGTCCTCCTATCAAAATTAAAATCTCATCAGTAAATGCACATTTGAGTTTTATCAGTCCAGTCCTGGTATATCTGTGTCTGCAGATGAGAAAATACTGGCCAAATCCTTGTCCTATGGAATTCATGAAGGATTTTGGGGTTGATTGCAGTGAAAACACTCCAGTGTTCCTAACAGTCTTTGCATACACAAAGCCTATAGTCAAAATTACCGACTTCTCCAGTGCTCAGGACAGTTTGTTCAAGACAAATGAACACACAGCCAGGAATTTTACCAACTTTTTCTTGATCCTCAAAAATAAGATGCACAATTCCTTGTGGGAACAAGGTTACTTTGGTAACATAATTTTGAGAGGTGCAGGGCCCTGCAGTGGAGAAATAACTGCAAGAACAGCACACAACTGCAGCTCTGCATTGTTCCCCTTTCCAGTAATTAAACCTCATCCTTCCCCTTAATAAATAAATAATGAACTGCAGGAAACTTTAATATGGAGTTAAAAGTAAAATGAACACAACCTTGAGGGACATTTCTGGATATACATTTAATTTTACTGTGAGACCAAACAGGGATGGCACAAGGAGGACAGTCCCAGTTTATTTGACTAACAAATTATCCTTTTAGCAGGGAGGCAGATTTGCTTCCAGCAGGGACACATTTAAGAAAGTCCTGAGGTGATGCAGTTGTTGCCCTCAGGTGCAATTCCTTAACCTTTATGAAGTGCAGAGTTTGAACCTGGGATTGTTATTCTGCAATTAAAATAATTGTAAAATAGCTATTGCACCGCGTGTGCACAAGGAAGCAACTCAAGGTTACAAGGGCAAGCTGAGATTTTTCTAATTTTTAACCTTTGAGACTGAACTTTTAAAAAACCTGTAAGGCTGCAAAGCAGTTTTTTGACCTTGATATTAGGAAGATAAAAGTCTTTTCCTAATATGTATTTAGAGCCCGCAAAAGACCTTTATTCGAGCTTATCTCCTGCAACTCTGATCAGAGACAAGGTGCTGCACATTATTTAAATGCCCCTGTGTTCTGCAGATAAACGCTGGCAAAAGGGAGCAGGTCCCACAGCTCCAGGTCCCAGGTTTATTTTTGAAGCTGGGACAGATCATGTTGACAGACACTGGCTCAGTCCAGAGCTCCAAGGCTGGGAGTGAAGAGGCAGAGCCCCAGGGAGCTGCTGCTGTGCAGGGACACAACCCTCCCAGCCTTTGTGCCATCCCCACCTTGTCACCCAGCCCAGAGCACTGAGTGCCACGGCCAGTCATTCCTTGGACACCTCCAGAAAACAGTTCTGCAGGCTGAGCCTTGGGTCTGGGCCCCAGCTGTGGCAGTGTATCCCTACCTTCCATAATGCTCAGCAACTTAAAACAGTAGATTACAAACACCCTCACAAAGAGAAAGCATTAGAAGTGAAATATCAGTAACATTTCCTATAAAGCATTTGAATGTTTTGCTTTATGGAGTAGAATCTCGTCATTAGTTAGAGAATCCTCTCACCACTGAGCCTGGGGCTTCATGGAAGTTCAGGCGAAATCCAAAATACCTCCTTTCCAAACTTTGGTCTGTAGAACTTCTCATTCTTAGAGGCATTTGAAACCCCCTTAAAGGACTGAGAAGGAGGTGCTTTGAGCTTGGCAGGAGACAACAATGATGAGACAAACCTTGATTTCCACTCTGCAAACACGTGTTGGGTCACACAATTCCACAGGGAGCTGCTTCCCTCCACTGAACTCCCTCTCACAGGCACAGTTTGGGGGATGGCACAGGAGCTGCTGCTCAGGGACTGCACAGATAGGTGGGAAAAGGAGACAGCAGACAACTCCATGCAGCAGCTGAATTAGGAGCTCAACAGAGCCAAGAAGAGGGGTTATGGTGTTTAGTGCCTCCCAGTAAGGGAAAATAGCTGAATGTTAATTCTTGGGCTGAAAATAACAGTGAAACTGAGCTTTCAGCAGCAGTTCCAGCAGACAGCTGCCAGGGCTCGGGCTCTCCTCACCACACACTCATTTCCCTCACTGCTCTGGGGCTGTGCTGGTGCAAACAGCACAACCACACAGAGATCCAGGTTTGGGAACGACTTGGCAGAAAATAAACTCATCAGCACCTCCCTGATCCAGCTTAATGTACAACAGCACCAATCCCATTATCAACAGCAGTGGAAGGGGGTGGCAGTATGAGGGGGAAGGGAGAACAGGGGCAAGGCTCTGAAGCCAGAAGTTGTCTGTCCCAGTGGATTTTAATCTGTACCCCTGCTTAACCCTGCTTGATTCTGAGCCAGGGGGACAGAATGTCCCCTGCCCAGTCCCACTGCAGGATCATCACACGTGGATGTGGCTGTGGATCCCCTGGGAGGGGATGGAAGGCAAAGGCTTCCTGGCAAGAGGCTGCAGGAACCTCCCCCATTCAGATAAACAGGACAGGAGACCACTCCTCTTGCAGCATCACTTTCAGGAACAGGGCAAGGTTCTGTTTTACAAAGGGCAAAAATTAAAAACATAACTACAGCCTCGAGGTTAAGGGACACACAAGCTGAGGAGTGTTAAACAAAGTGTAGCTGTGCTCTGATCATTCCCTACACCACAAGCTCATAAAGGTCTGGTCATCCTGTCTGGAATGATTATATTTCAATAATATTCCTTGAAGAATGTAACGGTGATGGATGTTTTAAAAAATGAGCAAGGTCTAAATTCCAGATGAAAAACTTTGTTTTCACCTTTTAGACCTCACATGGTTATAATCAAACCTAAACAGTCCACAAGAGATCTCAAATTCTTTGAGAATATATATGTATATATCTCACTGCATAAGCCATACAGGAGTTGAAAGTTTTAGAAATTGTCCTCTGACCATTCTACAGATGTGAAAGTTAAAGCAATTTCTTAATTCCCCTTCAGACATAATTGTTATTATTTTTGGAAGTACCTTCTGTTTTGGCCATTCTAATCTTGGTTGGGGTGTCTGCTGGCAGCCCTTGAGCAGATCACTCCAGGATTACAACGCTGGGATTTACAGCAGTGCAAACAAACAGCAAAGCAGGGCCAGCAGGTGCTTTCCCTTCCCTCCCAATGCAAATGAGAGATAAGGACTCAGCTCCTTCTTCGATCCCACAACCCCAGCCAGTCATTCCAAGGTACAACTGCCTTCAGCTGGCACAAATCCCAGTGTCTTATTCTGGCTTTATGGGGCTTTTCACTGCTCCAGCTGTCAAACCAGCCACAGTTGGGGAGGGCTTGTTGATGTGCAGTCTGGAAAAGGTACAAATAAGGACCATCTGAGCTCGGTTTTACTTCCCATCCTGCTCTGAACTGTCACACTGGGTGTGTTAACTTCTAACACATCAGGGTAGAGAGAACTCCACAGTGGGTCTGAGAGGTTCAAGATAAGTTCATTAAGCCACTTTGTTAATCATCTCCATGAATTGTGCTCTCATTTCTTATGGGGCTTTGTGTAATAGATTTTATAAAACCTTAATGGAAATCTAATTAGAGCCAAAAGTCTTTGAAAGATTTCATTCTTTTTTTCCCCCTTCCTTTCCCTCCTCCTTTTTTTCCCCTTTTAATTATAAATTGTAGGAAGGGACAAAAAGGGGCAGTAAAAAAGAGCACTCCAGAATAAGCTTCAAAATGTCAGCATTTTTCTTTCATATTCATGTGCATTCAAGGAAGAAAACTTGATAAAATTATTGATGTTCCTCTGTCCTGATACTGCACTGCAGGAATGACAACAGTCCCAGAACTAGACCCACACAGCTCTTCTTCAAACAGGTCAGTGTTCCACTCAGTTAACTCAATGAAGAAATAAAAATGTTGCTTTCCAAGGCTGCATTTCAAGGGTGTCACTACACAGCTCTCAGTGACAGCACAGCTGAGGATTTGTCCCATTTCAAAAGCATCTCAGTCATTCCCCCTTTCCTCCAGCCAGAAATTCTGCACCAAGTTTTAGGGTGGGTACCTTAACATACAAACACAGACTGTGGCTCCTAAAATCACTGCTGTGGGATTTGTGTCATATAAGAAATGAAATTGTTTTTAGGGAGGTAATAAACCATTCATTAGGTGACTCTTCTGTCACCTAAACAGCCCAAAGATTATTTCAATAGACATTTCATTATGGAAGGTACAGTTCCATATTTTATTTCACACACAGTTATTCCTCCCACAGACAATTTCAGTGGCCAGGTAGTGGCAGGACAAGGGGCAAGAGTTTTAAACTGCCAGAGGGCGGGGTTAGATGGGATAGTGGGAAGAAATTGCTCCCTGTGGGGAAGGGAGGCCCTGGCACAGGTTGCCCAGAGAAGCTGTGGCTGCCCCTGGATCCCTGGAAGTGTCCAAGGCCAGGTTGGACGGGGCTTAGAGCAACCTGGGCTGGTGGAAGGTGTCCCTGCCCATGGCAGGGGGTGGCACTGGATGGGCTTTAAGGTCCCTCCCAGCCCAAACCAGTCTGGGATCCTGTTTGAACAGGTGATCAACTCGATGGAAAGACACAGAGCTACTGATTGTACCTCAAAACAAAAATAAAGTCAGCGAAAAATTCGGTGTCTTTAAGACATTGATTTTGTATAATGTCAGTATTTTGCAATTGATTTAAATATCATGAGCTCAGTACATGATTCACCAATGCACATATGTATGGCAGGAAATACCATCTCTTCAAATATTTGTGGGTTTCATGTAAATATGGAGAGGAAATGGCTTTTATATAACACAATTCTGTATGTCATCTTACTCAAAAGTAGAAGCACAAAGGAATTATTTTTCAAATCTTACCTCTTTCACATAATACCTTTGTTTCTAAACATGCAAACATAAAGAGTCTTTAAGTATACCAAGGGAGGTTTGAGATTTCCCCCCCCTCCCCCCCCCAGAAGTACATCTGTGTGATACAGGGATTTTTTTTGCTTGTTTTCTTTGGAATGTTTTTTCCCTGCCTCTCTGGAAAAGTCAGGCTTTCCAGCAAGTTTTAATGGTGAAGAAGCTAAGCTTGACTACTAATAGACTCCTCAACATATCCAAATATGCATTTAGAATACAAATACAGCCACTCTATTATTGCTTATTATTAAGTAGGAGGAACTAGAGAGAAGAGCACTGCAAGTCTTTACCCCTCACCTAAACATTATGCAGGATGTCAAAGACCTGGAGGGACCAGAATAATTAAATCAATTTGTACTATGATTCAACAGAAACAAATGACAAATAGTCTTGGCTGAAAGGAACAAACAAATGCACCAGCAGGGAGCCAAATCCTGAGGTCTTTGTTCAGCCTTAATCTGGCAACTCCCACTGAGATCAAGTGACTTTGCTGGAAGACTCGAGTTTCAAGGGAAGGGGGCCGGGAGGATTTTCCCCGTGAATAGATTCTGTACAGGAGCATCACAGAGACAGAGCTGGGTGTCAGGCTGGATAATACACCAAATACAAGTTAACAATACAACCCTGTCACATAAAAAGTGAATGCTATTTAGGTCACAGCACTAAGTATGTAAAATAAGCACGATTATCCCAGTCCCATTAGATCTCAGCTGGAGTGCCTGTGTTTGGGAGCAGCGTGCTCAGGAGATGGACAGATCAGAGGGACCTCAGAGAAAAGCATCTAAGATGATAAAAGGTTTGCAAAATAAAACCTGTACTCTGAGAAAACACCACATGTTAAGAAAACTTTCGAAAGATTCTAAATGGAAAAAGTAAGGAAGTCGCAGCAACAAAGTTCTCAAGGTTCAGTGAGATAAAATTGTTTTCTAAACCATTCCTAGCATAAAAAGTCACTTGTGCCATGCAGGAAGGCATGTTATACTTTCATCTACTGCCCAATACATATTCATCTACTGCACAAGACTTTTGCAGTTTGATGGTAAAATTGTAAATTAAGACTATTACTTCCTGTTAATCTCCCCTGTCCCATCCAAGCCACCAATTCCACAGATTGAGCAATACAACATTTTGGGGAAGTAATGCTACAGAATATCAAGGGTAGCAGACTGGAGCCTACTGACATCAGTCCACTTTAAAATCACAGAATGATTTAGCTTGGAAAACACCTTTGAGGTCATGAAGTCCAATAATTAACTCAGAACTACCAAGGCCACCACCAACCCATGTCCCCAAGGGCCACATCTACATGTCTTTAAATCCCCCCAGGGATGGGGACTCCACTCCTGCCCTGGGAAGCTGTGCCAGGGCTGGACAGCCCTTTCCATGAAGAAATGGTTCCCAATATCCAACCTGACCCTCCCCTGGCACAGCCTGAGGTCGTTCCTTCCCATCCTGTCCCTTGTTCCTGGGAGCAGAGCCTGCCCCCACCTCACTACCACCTTCTTTCAGGTTGTTGGAGAGAGCCAGAAGGTCCCCCCTGAGCCTCCTTTTCTCCAGGCTGAGCCCCCCCAGCTCCCTCAGCTGCTCCTGCTGCTCCAGCCCCTTCCTCAGCTCCATTTCCTTTCTTTCCCAGATTTTTAACATTTGTAAAACCTCAGATGTTTAAAACCTCCTTTGAGCAGGTTTTCAATGTCCAGAATGAACAGACCCATAATGAACAGACCCATTGTGGCAGAGCACTGAGTGCTGGAAAAACAGTCTTACATTTACCCTAAACACTTTGGGTGTATTTATCCCATCCAAAAGAGGAACTTGGTGCATGTTGGGGTGATCAGTGTACCTTTGACCTGGCCCCATTCCAGCTCAGCACCCCAAATCCACCTCCCAGCCATGCCAGCACTGAGCTCATCCCTGCTGATTAAATCAGAAAAGCAGGAAGGAGGGACTAAAGATAGACTGATTAGATCAGGAAGACAATCCCACTGAGGTATCAGTCCTGTTCCCTGGACTTTCACAGCTGGCTCTGCAGAGCTGCACTGCCCAGTGAAACAGTGTAACTCCTTTTCAGGAATAAAAGGATGTGCAGTAAGAAACCTTTCTGATAGGATGAGAGGAAGCAAACAGGATAGTGAATCCAAATGAAAATCAGACTGGATTCAGGCCCAGATTTTAAGAGTGAGGGCAAGCAAACTGGAGCAAACTACCAAGAGAGATGATGAGAAAACTTCAATACATGATTTCATTTTTTTTCCCCTCTGGTAGAGTTGCAAACTCACATACAAATGTCCTGCCAGGCTCAACACAGCAATAACTTACAGATGAAGTCATAAAAGAAGCCATAATAGATTTTCTGTATCCTTCTGGCCTTGATACTTACTAACCTAAATTAAAAATGTATTTGATGCTGTACTGCAGGTCTGGAAAATATAGTCTTTGTTACATTGACTCCAAGCACGGGGGAAGTGACATACTGCTTTTTAAGTGCCCTTTCAGCTGAGTACAGGAATACAGCTTTGTGTGGGAGGAAAATTGAGAACACTGCAATATGCATGATAGGAATAAACAGCAGCTGCCTGCACAGACACAAAGCCCACCACCAAATTCCAGCCCAGGGTACCAGGCTGCCCTTCCCTCGCTGGGATTGACTGTCTGTGTGTGGCAGGGTGAAATGAGGAGGTAATGCAGGACACAGTGTTGGCCCTGCACAAGAAAAACACTTATTTCCCCAGGTATGGATGAAAGGTTGTATTATTTATATGGCAGGGATGGCACAGGAGGCATTGTGAGCACAAGGCACTATTTCAGGATATGGGCAACCCAATCAAAACTGCTCTGTGGCCACACTTTGCTACTCTGCTGGGCCTTGTGGCTGAAGTTTGTTCCACCTCTTCTCAGCATTTCAGAGAGTATTCTCTCTTTGTTTAGTGCAGATTTCCATCGGCACCCGCAGGGGGATGGTAATTAGCTGTGCTGAATTAGTCTGCTGGAAGGTGGCTTTTCAGTCTCCAAGCCAAGCAAGGGAGAGGCAGAGGGGCTGACCTGTCCCTCAATCCCTCAATCCCTGACCCAGGATCCCTCTTCCCTGCCTGGGTTAAACTGCAGCAAGAACACAGTCCCACAGCCTGGCCCTCTCAGCATTCCACCAGGCAGGGAGATGCAGCTCTCCCAGCTCCTGCCTCTCCTCCAGCAGATGGCTGTGCTATGAAAAGAGCAGAACAAACGGGTTTGTCTCCTCAGCAGCGTTTTCTTTAACCCACGTTCTGAGAGTCAGGAAAGAACAGCGAACCCTCCTCGAGGCCAAATCACTTCTCCATATTAATCACTCAGTTTACTCCTCGTTTCTGTTTGGAGGCTCAATATTCAGAGGCAAAATGAGCTTATTCTGATTTATCTTCCGTAGTGGTTTTGGGAGAGGATCCAAGTGTTTCTCTGGCAATATTTTGTATCCACAAAGGTACAAGTCAGAGTATCTGCAGCTTGATTTATACCTACGGTGTGACAGGCTCGAAAACCCACAGCTTGTGTCCCCAAGTGAATGAGTGACAGAATAAGCCCAAGTTTTAAAACTTGAAAACTGCGCTCATAAAGGGAAATCTGTGTTTAAAACTTTCCCATAATCCTGTTCATCTGGTATTCAAGATTGGTATTAACTCCCTTTAAAATTAAAGCTGACCTGGCCCTCCTAGCTGTGATCAAGTCCTGTTCTGCACGTCTTGGGAAACTATTTTCTCAATTTCAGGGAAGGACTACAGACCTTTCACCAAAAAACAGGTGTTCTGTATTTCCTGGGGGTGCAAATTAGCAATTTCACAGTTCCTGTAACATTTCAAGTGCAAAACCAAAGGCTTGGTTCCAAGGAAATATGTATTGCATTATTTAATTTTTACCACCAAATTAAAATATTACAGGTTATTATCCCCAAACATCTTTCTTATAATAAGCAGAAGTGTTCTAGATCAGGCCCTCTGATAAATTTTATAAGATCAAAAGAAAAATCTTAATTATTTTAGACAACTGTACAGCACATAACAGATATATGTGTACATATATATTAAACTATGCTACACATATATTAAACAAACACATTTGATTTAGTAGAATGTGGAATCAGACATTTCAGTTTTCCCTAAACAACACAGTAAGAAATACAACTTTAGAGCATTATTAGCTGTCAAAGTATAAAACCAAACCAACTAAACAAAAAACCCAGTGAAAACTATTTCCCTCCTAGGAAATAGGGCAAGATCCCTTACAGTTGCTATTCCTGGGTTTCTTGAAGTCTATAAAGAAGAAATCAATACTAAAAGGCCATTTTAAAAGCGAAAGGACAGAAATTTGCCTTAAAATTTCAAATGATTACTATTTCTTAAAGAGGAAAAAAAAAAAAAGTAGCAACATTTCATTCCTTATATTTCTAATTTATGTACTGAGTGAAGACCTAGAATAAATATCCAGAGGGCTTTTAAAGATCCTGAGATTCATCTTAGATTTGTGTTGTCTTTTCTAGCAGCAAACATTTCACTTTAAGAAGCATCTTACCTGTGTGCATCCATGTGCTTTGCAGGTACCCTGGATAGCTCCTGACTTTGATGACATATTTTTCAGTCTTTTGCAAATCAGCAAAATATTCCTGCACAGAGGACCTACAGAGCTCCGAATCAAACAGAAATCTCAGTGAAAACATGGGGAAAGTTGGACTTGCCTTTTCTTCAGTCAAAAAAAAATTAATGCCTAAGAATAAAAATGAGAATTATGTGTAGTTTTACAGCAGTTTCACTGTGATTTCAGTAATTCAGCACTAGAAAGGTAAAGGGCCAACTAATCAACACTTCTGCTGCTTGCAACTATTCCCAGAAGGAACATCACACAGTGTTACCAGTTGCTACTTGATTAAGTCATTTTAAAGAATACCTGCTGGGACAGTGTCTGCCCATTATTCACAAGGTATTTCAGGTAGCGTAGAATGAATATTTCAGTAGCTTTTTTTGTGTATCAGAACTTCCCTGGAAAGTTCTCTTGACAAATTTTACATACTTTGTGGTATACCATGAGCTTAGAAATACACACATTTAAAAATAAAAAAAAAAAAAGAAAGAAAAAAAAAGGAAGAAAATAATGGG
>NW_020956058.1:375213-379220 GCF_003031625.1 Empidonax traillii
AAAAAGAGAAAAAGAGAAAAAGAAAAAGAGAAAAAGAAAGAAAAAAATCCAAACAAACACAAAACCAAATCCAAATGAATCATGGAACTAATGCCAACAAATCTTTTCAAAATTGTTTTCAAGAACAAGGGAACTGCTTATTGCACTTCAGAAGTCACAATCTCCATAGGTCAGATGGAATGTTATAACAGTTTGAAATGAGCTTTTCAAACTTGAGGAGCTGGAACAGCGTTTTTTAAAAATCAGGGAAAACTCAAAAATAAGCAATCCATCAGAAAAAGGCACATCCCAAGCCAAGGAAAACCAGTGAAGCTTTGTTTTTTCTGTGATCAATATTGTATTAAATCAATGAATATGTGTTAAAATACTGCAGAGGGGGAACAGCAGAACATTAAATGGACAACAATGGTAAAAAGCAGCTCCCTTTGGACATAAAGCTGATGCTAATTTTTAAAGCCTGATTTTTAGGTTGCATTGAGTGACAGCCTTGCAAGGACAGGTCCTGCATGTGGTGGCTGCTCTGTAACCATTCCCAGGGTGAGTCAGCCCTGCACACGAGGAATCAGTGAGGTCCAGGAGTTCACAGTGTTATTGCATTCTCAGTTTCTGTCCAAGGACAAGTCTGTGATCCCATACCCTCAGATTTCAAAAAGCCATTCCATTAAATCAAACCCCAAGAAGGCAGATTAAATATAAATAACGAAGTGTTTTTACACAGCTCTGAAGGAGGGTGAAAGAGTCTCGAAATACCTTGTTTTCAGTCATTCAACCTGTCACTTTTTTGGGTGAGGTGAAATGCTATCCATGAGGACAGCACTGCACAGCCACTACTCATGTCTGGTAACAAAAGCTGGCAGGAAAAAGGAAAGAGAACACCTTTTAACTATAAAATGCTATGGAAAGACACAAACCACTTCCCCAAATCCATGTCCCTGGTTGCAGCAGCACTGGGGGCTCACATCAGAATTCTTAGTGAATTCCTCCGTTACTGGATGGATTTAAGAAATTTTGCTGCAGTAAGATCCTCTTATCCCCATAACAAAATTGAACCTCATTTTATCTAATTTATCATTTATTTACTAATTTCCAGGCCAGCTGTTGCAGTTCCATAGCAGATCCTTGGTTGTTCTCTCTGTGTTTGACAAACCAGCTCTGGACACTGTTCAGGTGCTGTACCCAGGTGAGATCTGCTGGACTGACAGAGAACAACCAGATCAAAGGGGGAACCTGCTTAATGTCCCTGTGCCACTCTGATCCAGCTGGAGAACAGCCAACATGCACCTCTGCTGACTGCTCTGTGACCCTCCTCCTACCCCCACTGCATCCAGGAGATCTCCTGTCAGCTCTGCAGCACTCCTGTCCTCACCAAAACACTGATTAGCTCTGCTTCTGAAATTGTAATCCTTGGGGATCTAGAAGAGATACAATCACTGGGAAAAATAAAGGAAGGGAAAGAACTGACAGAACAAAGACTGCAGAAAACAGGAGGTGCTGAGCACCCTGTGTGCAATCTGAAAGCTACAGGAGCTCCAAACTGTCTTCACCTGGGTTGATCCCCCAGCAACCTTGTGACTGAGCACATATCAAACAGAGAGACACGAGTAGAAAATAATTATGGATGGAATTTTTCGGAGAGAGAGATTTCAGAAGGTTGTGGGTTTGGGGGATAAGGTTTAGGGGGTCTATTTTTCCAGCAATCCCATTATCAGGAAGTCTTACACAATAGGTAGTCTACCATGTATTATGAATATAATAATTAAAATTGTCCAAAATTTTTATTTGTAGAGAAGACACCATCTGCTTTGACAAAGAAACCTGCAGGAATGACAGACTGTGGAATGCTGTATCTATCCAGTCAGAAGCTCTTTCAGGGCTAGGTTTGAAAGGAGCTTCAGAAAATTAATCAGTAGTAACAGCAGATGCCTAGGAATGAGCACAGGAACAGGAATCCAATACACCTAAGTGTTAACATCTCTTTCCTGGGAGTTTTGGACCAGGAAAACCCCCAGCACTGCAGCAGACAAAAAGTCCAGCTTAAAAATGCATGAAGGATTTCTGGTAGACAGGAAGAGTGTACAGCCCTGACATCCCAATCAACCTGCTCAAGGTGTTTTCTGTAGTGACTTGAAAATAGTAGAGGAAAACATACAAAACAAGCCAACTGCTGAGCTAATTCCTCCCTTTGCCTTGTCTCTCCCAGCTGGGGAACAGCCACACACACAGAGCTCCAGCCCCAGCTCTGTGCACTCCATCTTCCCTCACTGCTGGCACATTTCCCTGGGCCTTAATCCAGTTGCTGCCCTTTCCTTCCCCACTCCCTCTGCCCCCCTGGCTTTGTCCCTGCTGCCTCAGAGGGCCCCTGACCTGCTGGGTTAGCCCTGCACTCAACCCCAGCCTCTGCTGCAGCTTCTTCTTGGGCTGTGATTTCCCCCAGCGACAACTGACCCATTTATGAACTGAGCTCTCAAAAGGCAGAAGGGAAACTAAACCCACTTCATTTCCAGACAAGCTTGCAGGGGGTCTGACAGGAGCCCTGATGGGTGCCCAGCACACACTGCTGAGCAGAGGCAGCATTACACAAGTGCTCAGTTCCCACTCCCAGGAAAGTTTCCCTGGTGGGCAGGTAAGGCGCAGGTTGAACGGTGCTGCCTCACCCCACTGGCACCAGACTGGAGATATTAAACATGAATAACTGAGAAATTCATGAGATTTAAACCCCAGGATCGAAATGCTACTGGTTTGTTCTGGGTGCTTGGTAGGCATGACAGCTTCTTTTGTGATTAATTCTAACAATAACTTAGTTTTAGGATCCTCTGACATAAAAGTCTTGGCTGCTACAATATTAAAGAGGAGATAAATCCAGGGAAATGTTACTGTTACTAAATCTTTTCTTTTTTTAAAGTCATCTTCATAATATTGCTAGATTAAGTTCTCAATTTGGAAGGCACTAAGGCATCGGGAAATTTTATCATTTTTGTCAGGCCAGAGCAAGAGAAATTTATGATTCTTGGAACCACTTTTTGATAACCATGTAGTGCATTTTCAGACTGAAATTCCTCAGGTAATACACATTAAGGACAAAACCTTACAGCTGCTTCAGGATCTGAGCAAAACTCCTCAAGGGAATGAGCTGCAGCCATCACAGCTCAGGCCCCTCTTCATCAGAGACAACGCTCATGTCCTTGTGCCCGTGCTCTCAGATACTTTAACTGGAAAACCCAAAGCTGACCACCCAGCTTTGTACCTTCACAGAGACTTACTACCCAAACCACAGTGAAATCAGAGCTACAAGGAAATCAAGGCAAATTACAGCATAGGCAGCAGTGAGGAGGGAACTGCAGTCCCAAAATAGGCAATAGAGATTCCTCTAAAGATTGGCTTACTTGTTTTCACCTTTCTACTAGCTATTATCCCTGGATACACTCTCTTTAGAACCCTCAGTTACAGCAATGCCTTCCCTCCCTCTGCATCCTGACACCTGGAATTCAATGTTCAAATTAAAAAAAGTGGGAGAAAACACCCCATATTGAATACAGGAACAAAAGCAAAGATTAGTGCCTGGAAGAGCTCTACATGAACAGCAAGCAAACACAGGTCTGAATCACTGCAGACAAAACTAAAACACAATTGTTTGGTGACACAGCCTGGAAAAATTCAGGTTGGAGCAAAATATCCAACAGCTTTGGCAGGCATTCTCAAGCTGGAGATACTGGACATTACTAATTGTAGGTACCTCTGCTGTGTAGATCTAGAGCTCAACTTAGTTATGAAATTATGTTTTATGAAATTTAATTAATGAAATCCCATGGGAACTTGGGAAGCAGAGGCACAAGGGATGGTCCTGAAGTCCCAACCTGCAAAGGAGACACAGGTAGCGAATGTCAGAGTTTTAGATGTTTTAAAGCACATCAAGAGCCTTGCCAGAGGTTCTTCATTGCAAACCAAAGCCCCACATAGGAGAACTTTGTGAGTTATTTATGACTTTATGCAATCCCAGCACCCTCCCC
>NW_020956058.1:379714-381047 GCF_003031625.1 Empidonax traillii
ACAAGGGATGGTCCTGAAGTCCCAACCTGCAAAGGAGACACAGGTAGCGAATGTCAGAGTTTTAGATGTTTTAAAGCACATCAAGAGCCTTGCCAGAGGTTCTTCATTGCAAACCAAAGCCCCACATAGGAGAACTTTGTGAGTTATTTATGACTTTATGCAATCCCAGCACCCTCCCCTCCCAGTGCCTTCCCAGTCTGCTGTCCAGCAGTGAATAATCTAAAAACATTACATACCTTAACAAATAGATGGTTCTGATGAGCACTGAATCTCACAACATTTTAGATGGTAATGATACACATCTATCTGAACTGCTATTTGCTGCTCTACAGAGATAATAGACCAGAGAGAGAACTGGAGAAAAAAGAAATAAATGTATAATTAATAGCTCTAAGCAATTTCTTGTTCAGAGATGGCAAGTGCAGAGGAAGGTTTATTAGGAGGAATTAGTGAGGCAGAAACACTGTGATGATCGAGGAAACTTTTGGTTTACATCCTGTGCTAGAGATAACTAGAAATGAAATAAGAAATAGCTAAGGAATAGTTTCTTATATACATTTTCTTACATTTTTATCTATATTTCTTATGTAAAAATAAACACTGCTGTTCAAACTTAACATTTGTATTTCTTAATGCATACAAGGGATCAGTTGATTTATTATGATAAAATAATTAACCATAGTTTAAGGAAAATTGCGTTTCTGCCTTTAGACTGCAATAGGAGGTAATTGAAGAATGAACTGCTGACAAAACACTGACCAAACCACGCTGCCTCTCAATAGTTTTGGCTGCCAAATTCAGCTTCAAAAGACCTGGACCGTCAAAGTACAGCCTAGTCTAGTTTGCTAGTGAAATTTAGCTATTGTTACCTCAAGTTCGGAATTGTCTTCCCCAAATTCCCAATTGAAATTGGAAGTGCAATATGGAGAGTTTTTCTAAGGAATGTGGGTGTGATCAGCTGCCAGTGAACAAGAACACACAAGGATAATCAATTCCTCTTTTTTGTCTCTCCAAAGAGGGCAATGAAGATGGGGAAGGGCCTGGATTTGGAGCCGTGTGAGGACACTGAGGGCACTTGGGGTGTTCAGCTGGAGCAGAGGAGACTGAGGAGAGACCTCCCTGCAGTTCCAACTGCCTGGGCAGGGGCAGAGGAGGGGCAGGACTGAGCTCTGCTCTGGGGGGAGCAGGGACAGCCCCCAGGGAATGGCTGGAGCTGTGTCAGGGCAGGCTCAGGGTGGATCTCAGGGAAAGGTTCTTCCCCCAGAGGGTGGTTGGCACTGAACAGGCTCCCCAGGGCAGTGGGCACAGCCCCAAGGCTGCCAGAGCTGCAGGA
>NW_020956058.1:381173-442572 GCF_003031625.1 Empidonax traillii
GAGGACACTGAGGGCACTTGGTGTGTTCAGCTGGAGCAGAGGAGACTGAGGGGAGACCTCCCTGCAGTTCCAACTGCCTGGGCAGGGGCAGAGGAGGGGCAGGACTGAGCTCTGCTCTGGGGGGAGCAGGGACAGCCCCCAGGGAATGGCTGGAGCTGTGTCAGGGCAGGCTCAGGGGGGATCTCAGGGCAAGGTTCTTCCCCCAGAGGGTGGTTGGCACTGAACAGGCTCCCCAGGGCAGTGGGCACAGCCCCAAGGCTGCCAGAGCTGCAGGAGGGTTGGGATGATCCTCTGGGGCACAGGGGGTGACTCTTGGGGATGAGGCTGTGCAGGGCCAGGGGTTGGACTGGATGATCCTTGGGGGTCCTTCCAGCTCAGCACATTCAGTGTTTTTGTGTCTCCAGTGCTGTCCAAGCCCACGCTCCTTCCCTGCCAAGTACGAACTCCAATACCTGCAGTCAAAACCTGCTGATTGCCAACTGCTTGAGGCACAAAGACATTTCAGTGAGTAGAAGCAAGATGACAGATGTAAGCACATCCTTCTGGGGCCTCAGCAATTTACTGGCTTGTTGCAGGTTATTGCTGGGCATTTGGGGTGGTTGTAAGAACAACTTTGTTAAACGAAGCTCTTTCAGAACAGGGGAGACTCACTGCAGAATTCTGCAGTGTCTGGAGCAGAGCTGGACCCTGTTTGGCAGTCAGCAAACACAGGGATGTCAGATAGTCACAGAGCCTGACACCATCATTCCATGGTCCAGCGAGAACAGGATTAGCACTGCAGGGGCACCCACAGTCCCAGGGGTCAGTAACAGCTCAACTACACAGCAAAGGTGATGGATTCCTTGAGAGTGTATGCATTCCTATGAGTAAATAAAATAAAAAAAACCCAAACAAACAAAAAACCCCAACAGAAATCCTATACCAAGCATTAAGTGTGCAAAATCCCATTTAATCATTGAACAGTAGTTTCTGACCTTATATCCAGAATAAGTTGTGTTCATCCATTTTCAGTGTAGCACAATACTTTGCACTCTTTCTGTGTCCCACAGAGTGCTGTGGGGCACCCTGTTCTACTCCTGGTAAAGGTCAGTTAGTTAAAATTAGACTTTTTATGGGGTTTTTTTTATGTCTGTCTCTTTTTTTTTTTCCTGGGATTTGTCTCTGTTTTTGTTTTTCTGGGGGCTTGTTTTGTAAGGAATGGGTAAAATTTATTCTTGCTATGAATTCTGGTGTAGATGAGGACATATTAATTACATGGTCTAGATTTCACACCCACATGTCATAATGGGGGAGTTAATCAGCAGGGATCCTTTACCACAGAGCAGAGATTTCACAGACCAGACAACAACAACTTCTGTTGCCTTAATCACTGACTTCTGACAGTTGTTCTTTCCCAAATATCAGACAATTGGAAACATAACACATAAATGAAGCAGAGGAAAACCCCAAACATCAACAGTATTTCTTCAGATTACTTGAGAGCCACCAATATTTTAGACTGTAGACTTTTCACATTCCTGGCAGGATCCTTCTCTCAGAGTGCAAACACTTCCATTTTCTCTTCCCAGTGTGGCCAGATCATCTTTCCCTGGTTCTCAGCTCCTCCACCTTCCTCACAACTGCAGTTTAACTACCAGCAATATTCCCCTTACCAAAATCTGTAAACTGCACAACTCTTACCCCAAAGGTAGTGAAAGTTCCTAAAAACATAGTTACCTCCCTCATTAACCAAACATTTAACTAGGAATAACAGCACCTGTGTTACTCTGCTCACACAGAGCCTTGCAGGTTTAGGGACAGAACAGTGCATATGTAGCAGGTGTAAATTAGCCCAAGGGTTTATTAGGTGTGTTTGCACACCTACACCTGTCCCTTGAAGCCACTCTAAGTTATGATTTGACCCCAGGTCTGCACATATCAGATGTGGGGTCAGAAGAGAACAAAAAATGCTACTTCCTTCTGCCCTGTGACACTGTTTTTTCAGTGTAACCTGCACTATTATTTCCTTTATTTCCCCTGCAGTACTTTCTCATCACCACAACAGACCAGGTTTTTCAAACCTGGCAGAGTGCTTTTAATGAGTCCTCTTGTGATTACAACATGGTTTTTATACTGACATTACCCAAAATTCTGCCTATTTTCACAAAAAGCCAGTCTTTTGTACATCTAAACATTTCCCAAATCCTGGTGGGTAAAAGTGTTTCTTAAAGTCCCTGGAGAAAAACAAAGCTAACCATTCAAACCCTTGAAAATGTTCATCAATTTGGAAACTGAATCCTCCTAAAAAGAAATCGGTGTGGAAATACCCATTTCCATAGCTGAAAGTTTCTTCTGAGGTGATCTCACCCATCCCCAAATCTCCCAAAATTCTGGTATTAATAGCACAGCCCTTTAATGTGGTAATCCTGGCCATACATATGCATGCCTGCCTTGGTTGAGGAGCAGGAGGCATCAGCCCACCCCTCCCTGAGTGCATCAGCTGGGCAAGGGAATGCATGCAGACTGTCTGATCACAGCCTGCCTGTGCTGGTGCCTTTCCAAGCACAAGGTAGTTCTGAAGCACTCAAACCTGGGTGCCTTAAATACAAACCAACACCCTGCTTTTGAACTGTCAACTGATTCAAATGCAGCTGCTGAAAATTTAATAGTGTAGGCAAGCTGTAGCACAAAGTGGCTTGAGACCACTGGTCCTGAATTATTTGAAGCAGGCAGAGTGAATAATAGAACAGGTTTCATATGGTTATACCAGTTCAGCAGAGATCAAATGCCTGTAAATGGATCCCAATTTGCTCAGAGGGTGTTTCCTACCTGTCTGCTGGTGCAGACTGACCAAAGGAGAGAACTCCCTCCCTGCAGAAATCTCTCCTGCAGCCATTCATTTTTATCTTTGCCATATTAAAACCCCTTCAGTTCTGACTGTGAAAAAGAAAGAAAATCATTAACACTGCTCAGTACTTCAGATAGAGCTGCAATTTAAAGGAAAAAAAAATAAAACACCCCAACCAAATGAAACTCCCACAAACCTCAAATATCCTGTTCCAACACAGGGACCTGAACTTAAAGCTGGCAGCCCATTTCTGTGTCTCTCCACGGCCCAGGAGCAGCTGCAAGTTCTAAGGCAGCCTCTCCTTCAGCACTTCACCAGAACTGACACTTGGCAGAGCTCTGCTGGACAAATCTTAAGCCTCAACAGACTTAACAGCAAAGGTACAGAGATCTTCAGGGCCTGACAAATGTCTGTAGGAATCATGGCACTGGTCCTTCCTATCCATTTGCATCACAGACATCTGTTTAGTTGGAGACTCATGGCTTGATGATTCCGTTTATTCTTTTAAATGCATTCAAAAATAGGATAATTGACATTTTACATTCTAACTATTCACCAGTTTGACATTACTATGCATTTTAATTAACATGAATACTCAAAGCTTGGGATTGAAGGGAGAGATAAGTCATATTAAAGTCAATAACTGTCATCTTTCAGTTCAGATTCAGAAACAGAACAAAACTAGACTTGTCTGTCAAAGCTGACATTTCAACAGTACTAGTTAAAGGGGACTGTACTGATCCAGTATCTTCAAAGATGCTTTCACCCCATTAAAAAGCAGTGATCAATTAGGTCAAGCACAGTAGTGGTGCACATTAACTAGGCACTGTTAAAGTTCACTTTTAACAGTACAGTCAACAAACAAGCACAAGTCAGCCCAATTTGCAGTTAATCAGGGCTGAAGTCATACAGGGGTTGGAGCTTGGCCAGACATTGCCCTTTCCACACCAGGGGTTCTCCTCTCCCAGGGCAGGGGGGTTATCTCTGAGCTGCCAATTGTTAAATAATTAGAAATAAATAACTTAAAAATTTTAAATATTTAATATAATACAAAACCAAACCCCACCTAATGCACCAACACACCATCCTACATCTCCCAGGGGAATACAGGAAGGAATGCTTTAGGCACAGGATGTTTACATCTCAGCCTGAAGCTGCCCTGACTCAGTTTTCCTTCAGTGAAATCCAGGTATATCCTTTAGGAAACGCTTCAGCTTTCCCTCACTGACAGTGCAATTCCACTCTGGACACTTCTTCTCTCTCAATAAAGCACAAATCCACCTCCATCTTACTAAGTTTGGCTCCAATTCAATGCTCTGCAACAAAGAATCTCTAAAGATAACTTGATAACCATGCCAATTAAACATCACAGGAGAAAGATGCATATGCCCTCATTTACAGTTCATTATTTAAAGTGTGAAAATATAATTCTTAAAATATACTTTTTAAATCCAAAAGTCAAGGAATTTTATTTTGTTAAGAGTGTGTTGTACCATCATTGATTTTCTCCTCGAAATGTAATGTACTGGAGGTAAATTATAAAGCTAAGGCAAGAGAAACATCCAGTGGTGGCTGCACAAAATTGTCTAGGTTTATCATATCTAATAAATTCAGACATAAATTAGATGTTACTAAAACATGTAAATGAATAAATAGAATTAAACACCAGATGTGCACTGGATACAATGGGAGGAAAGGAGATGGAGATTGTTCCTTTTCAGTTAGATCTGCAGCTTTGGAACCAGGCTGCAGAACAATTCTGGCCAATGCACACTGGAACAAGTGGGGATCTCTCCTGCACAAAGTGCCAGCTTTCCTTTCACCTGGAAGGCTGTCAGGATGCAGCTCCAGCACCCACCCATTGGCTGGGCATCCCCACAGGATTCCCTGTGTCAGTGCACTCCCACATCACTAAACTGGGAGAAATCACCGCTTTAATAAGCCAGTTTGATGCTGGACCTATCGAAAGTTATGTTGAAAAGTTAGTTACTTATAAAGTTGATGCTATTACGTAGAAGTTATTTATTAAAATAAAGTTGTTATATTAAAGTTATTTATAAAACTGACTCAAGCTAAAATTATTATAAAAATAATTAATCCTTAAACATACCAAAACACCGCCGTGAGAAGCACGGGAGTGCAGGGGTTTATGGCTCAGGAGCAATATCCCAATCCATGCACAGCCTGTTCCCCAAGGATCCTCCCTCAGCCCTGGGGCTCCTCTCTGCCAGGCTGGCCCTGCCCAGCAGAGCTGCTGGGACTGTGGCAGCAGCTCCCCCTGTGCATGGCATTCCCCTCCAGCCACTGCTTCCCCACGGTAACAAATCAGCTGTGTTTGACCATTAAGGAATGGTAATCGGGGTAAACAGATTCCTGCCCTAGAGAAAGCACATGGAAGGGCCTCAGGAATATTCTCCTGCCTTTTCTCTCCCAATGAAGATTTATTATCCAGTGACATAATCGTAATGCTGAAACTTTCAATAGCCCTGACCTTTTAATGTTCTTTACTTTCTGCTCTAAACTCCAAGCTGGTTGTCCCCGAGCTCAGGGATTTTTTTTTTTTTTTTCCACTTTCAGAGCATTTTCAGACTTGTTATTATCCATTCTGCTCCCAGCTTTACTCAATAAGAGTGCAAATCACTTGTGGGCAGAAAGGTTGGCTGAGAGCAAGATAAAACATGCTCTCCAAGGCTAACTGATTAAGGTTGGAAGATACTGTTAATGAGTATCTGACTCTCTGGGCATTGGGAATGTTTTAAACATGTTTGCTTCATCCTCTTTCTTGAAATGACTAAATCATCACAGCACCAGCTGAACACAAACTGCAGGGATGGTGCCACAGAACACCCTTATCAGGGAGATCTGGGAATGAAGACACGAGGTTTTGTAGAGCAGCTTTAAAACCCCTTGGCTTTGTATTTCCCAACTGAAGGGAAGTTTGGTAACAGCCCCATCGTGTCCTAACACAAAAATCACACAACCTTAGCATGGAGTAACGAAAAGTAACATGGAAAGTAAATCCTGGCGGTGAAAAACAGGTATTTTTTTTTTTTAATCTAGTCAAACAATGACAAATAATCCACATTTATAAGCATTTCTTAACTGGTTTGTCAGGTACCAGCCCTGTACATTTTGGAGAACTGCAAATGGAGTTATCCCACCACATTCTTCCAGTCAGTCAGTTCAAATCTAAAATGTTTCGTGCAGTCCAGATGGAAACCTCACCACCAAGTGACAGCAAAATCTGGGAGTAAAGAAGTTGTCATTGCTGCTTACATCAAGGCCAGGCATAAGGTTAGCAGTTTGCTCACTTCCCAATTAATTTCTTCATAGCCACGGGCTGTCAGGCTCTTTGTCCTTCCTCAGGGAAGACGCTCATTCTCGTGGCAATAACTGTGTGCTCACCCCACAGCCACGTGCCAGACACAGATACAGCACGGCTGCCAGGGCTGCCAAGCCCCTGCTTTCACCAAAGGATGAAGGAACAGCTTTGCTCCCAAACCAAGACTCAAATTCCCTGTTTCTCCAGCTGTTACACACACTCACTGAGATATCTGGGTTTACCAGGTGTGCACATCAGCAGCTGGATTAAACGCCAGGCAACAGTGTGGAGCTGCTCAGCCACTGCTGCCACAGCAAATGCCTCACACTCAGGCCCAAATCAATCTTTTCTGCCATTTAGAATAATCTAGCCCACTGTTTTGAGCTGTATATTTTGTTTAATTGTAATTACCTAGAGTAGCATTCAATTCCCAAAGACCAAATGAAGCTGCAAATTAGTAACCTCTTGTTAATATTCACCATGGCTGTGGTGTTCTCTCCCCAGGACAGACCTGTACTTAAACCCCTGTTTCAGGGGGTGAAGGAGGTTAGGAAGGATTCCTTCCTTGTGAGGGTGGGCAGGCCCTGGCACAGGTTGCCCAGAGAAGCTGTGGCTGCCCCTGGATCCCTGGGAGTGTCCAAGGCCAGGTTGGAGGGGGCTTGGAGCAACCTGGGCTGGTGGAAGGTGTCCCTGCCCATGGCAGGGGGTGGGATGGGATGGGCTTTAAGGTTCTTTCCCACCCAAACCATCCTATGACTCTTTGATTCCACTCTTTAACTCTGTTCCATTACGAAATGTAATCCTAAATCACCACTGGATTTTCATTTGAGGATCTATAACCTCAGCCAGTATTTTTCTTTCATGTATACCTTAAATAATAAGCACAGCAGACCCTCCAATTAAACATGGGCTGAAAACATCCCCTATGGTCTTGCACGTCACTGAGGCAGACCCTGAAGGAGCCACACCATGCTCGGGCTCAGCACCAGACACACACAGGCATTTATTGTCAGGCTGGTTTTTTGCTGGTTTTTTTTTTTTTTTTTGCATTGCAGCTCTAAAGACAGTGAGCTAAACTGACCATCCTAACACTATAGATAACTTGTGGAAACGCAACATATTGCCTTCTTTTAAATTGGAATGCTGTTTAAAATTAATTGGGTTATAACAGTGACACTGTGCAGTGAGTAATTGAGTGCAAATTGCTGTCACACAGACACTGCCATCACCACGTAATTAGTGCACTCCCGGCCCCCGCTCCAGGCAGGAATCTTCACCCCACAAACCCGGGGTCAGATGGCTGAACCTGCCTCTGAAACCTGCGGTGTTTCTGGGCCAGTTCCATTTATGGGGCAAAACAGGCACTTTCCTGAAGAAAAAGGGAAAAAGGAGGGGCTGCAGGGCAGCCAAGAAGCAACTGCCTGGGACTGCTGCCCGTCCTTCCCCCCTCCAGCTGTCCATGGAATGCTCTGCACAAACAGCACCAGGCTCAGCATTAACCTTGTTTCCTTCAGCTTTGGCTGCTTCACCCCTGCCCTGTGCCATTTAAAATCTTCTTTCTTATTTTGAAGTGTCGTTTATCCCCAAAAAGGCTGAAGTCCTGAATGAAGATGAAACCATATGATTCAATCTCAGTGGTTTTCTGTTTTGACAAAACGTGTTCACTCCAACAGGCTGCAAGGAATTTTCACTGCATCTACCTGAAAATGAGCCAGTTCAGGGTAATACTTGGATATTTCAACAATGCTGATGGTACTGATCTGGAAACTATTTTTGAGACTTCTGAACTCCTTGGTCTACATAATTGCACATAAAGCATTAAATGAACTTTCTCTCATCACACCAAAATCTATCAGCATCCTTCAATTCACCTCCCACAGGATCCACTTTCAAATGAACAGTGTTTTCCACAGAAGCAGAACATGTTGCTGTAAAGTTCATATCAACACAACCCAGATTCTGCTGGACATGTCAGAGCCCCATCAAGATCAAACTATTTAATTATTATTATTATTATTATTATTATTATTATTAGTGTTTTTTCAAAGAGCAGTTTGGTTGTTACTTCCCTTTCTTTCCTGCCTGTGCCAGACCTAAACTTTGCCCATCTCTCAAATAAAATAATAATAAATAATAATTTAAAAAAAAAAAAAAAAAAGCCACAAACAGATTTCATCATCTTCAAGTCAGGGAAAACAAAGTGGAGTGATTTTCAGGGGAAGAAAAGCTAATGCATTTTAGAGCATATACAGCACTTCTCTTAAGGCCAAAAATACAGTACCTCAGATCACTGACCCATTTACCAGGAGTGGTATCAAATTAAATATAAGTACAAAAATACCCTCATTCCCAAAGCACATTTTTTTTCCAGGTTGACACAGTAGATTAAGCACAAATTCACTTGCTCCATTATTCCACCAATACAGCAATTATTACACACAGCAGGAATTCAATCCCTCTCCTGATACACTCAGCCTTGCTGGGTCCCTTCCACCCCAGCTCACATGGACAAGGTCCTGTCACCTCCTCCCATGGCCTGGGCAGGTGGGCAACCAAGGGGCAGCCAGGGTTCACAGGAGAGTTTGGGGCATTTTATAAAGCCCAGTAAAGATGATTTCAGTGTGGCCAAACAAAAATGGATTATCAACTTGCAATAAAGAGAAATCCTTCATTACATGAAAATAATTTATATCGTGAGAGTGACAAACAAGGTGATTTGTACCTGCAGTATTTATCTACAGTAAATCATCCCCAAGAAAAATTCAAAGTTCTGGAGCTAATAACTACACAAACCCAGCTCAGGACCGGGTCATGGCACAAAGCTTTCTCACACACAAAAGACCAGAAGCACAAAAACTCCCTATAAGGTTTTAAAGAGAAAAACTAGAGCTTTTGCTGGTGTAAATTAATGACTCCAGTGAAGAGCTTCAACAGCTGCACAGCAGATTCAGGGTAATGAAATTCTGCCAAGTGAGACCCAGTGAAATGCTCACCAATAAATAGAGATTTATCAAATCACAGCTGAAGAATTACTATTTTTGACAAAGGGATGTTATCAACAGTGATTACACTGATGCTTGATCTTGAACAGACACCTCTGCAATAAGTGCATGTCAATACTGCTTTTTTTTCCTATTCTTGTTGAATATGATTTTCCCCACTGTGCATGTCTTGGTTTTGGTTTTGCAGGAGTTTATTTCTGCTCAAGCACAGACCTTGGAAGTCTCTGGTAGCCCCAAGACACTGCTCTGCTTGGCTTTGCTGTAATAACATCACCATCTCTCATCTTAGTTACTTGGAATCTTACTGCAGACCCCTCTATTTCTTCTGGAAGCAGCATTTTCATTTTTCCTCTCGATCCTGCTGGAATGATTGGAATGGTGAAACAGTAGTATATTAAAAGCATTGACATCTAGAGAGAGACTCTGCCTGCAAACCCCAACCCCTGCTGCAAGAGTTCTGCAGTACCTGGCTCTGCTTTCCAAAGTGGTGTTAATTAAAACACCATATTAAGGCTGCTCTGGAGAGTCAGTTAATTGATTATAGATATCCTTTCAAGAAGGAGCTTTAGAGGCTACATTGCATTTCATAATAATGACTGGAGAATTTTAAGGTGCCTATCTGGTAAAAAAATGCATACATATATATATATATATATATATATATATAAATGTGAAAACCATCCTAAGAGTATTACCATAGCTTGTGTTTAGAGAACAAGGAGCCACATGGACTTAAAAGGTAAAACCATGAAAATCCATGTGCAACTCAAGTCTGGTTCCTCTTTACCCAGCTCTGAAAGGTCCACCATTACTGTATCAGTCATCCATCTATAAACACTTAAAAGCACAGATCCATAACCAGAAATGACTTGTGGGAATGCTGCAGGAACCCTCCTGAGTGCATCCCTCTGTAACTGTGCCTTGGGGCCATGATAATCAGCATGAGAAGTAGAGAACAGATTTAAGAGCTTTCATCTTGAGGATGATTTATGTTCTTCCACTTCTGTACGGTTCCTACACAGGTCTGCAACACCCTGTGCTACAGTGCTGCTGGAGTGCATTTCTCCAGGATTCAATCCCATCATCTCCAAGCAAGCCTTCCAAAAGGGTATCAAAGAGCAGAGGAGACTTGACTTATTTTATCCTGCTTGTTTCCCTGAAAGGTTTCCCTGAGACAATACATAATTCTTCCAGTGCCCAGGGAGTATTATGAGGGGGAGGGAAAAAACCCTACTGCACAGTAATTTATAATAAATCACTCATCAGCCCATCAACTTAATCTTCATTACAATCTATTGCTACAAAGATTTTTATAGTATGACAGGAGACTTAGTGCACATCAAGGTTTGCCCGAGGGTTGAATGTAATCAGAGAGGGGACAGAGTGAAAACACAGCTGGCTTGTTAGTGTTGCTATATAAAAACATATATCAGGGACTCTTAATAATGGTGAACATGTGGGAAAAGAGGGATTTTTCTTGCTTGCTTTTCCCAGGACAGCAAGCCCTTGCCCCACTCAATACATTTCTCCTAGTGGTGTTCCCACTGATTGGAGGGAGACATCTGGTTTAGCCTGTGGGAAGTGTGCATTCCCCAGCACCTCTTTTTTGCAAAGTCCAGTAGAATTTAGTACAGTTAATTACGGAGACTGAAGGATGATCAAATGATTTGAAACTGTGAAATCACCTTTTCTTTATCCTTTCAATAAAAGTACCCCCAAAAGAAAACCCAGAGAAAGAGCAGAGCACAGACACATGCACAATAAAAACTGCTGATGGTTTTGTGAATCTTGAATGTCTTCTCTTCTGCGAGTTCAGCTCCCTCACAACTGACCAAACCAGGTCCAGACAGTGGAGAGAAAACCTGACTGGCAGATTGGTCCAGAGAAGTACATCACTTCCCCCTTCAACACCTGAGGACTTTGTTTTGGGGGATCTCAACCTTATTCTCATGCCACATAAAGTAAAAGATTCATCTTGTAGCCCATGCTATATCTGCAGCATGAACTCTCTGCTCATATTGACTAGACTGAAGTGACCAAAACCCAAGGAATTACAGGCACCAACAAAGTCACAGCGGATCCTGAGAGGTACAAACACCTGGAAAATGTGATTTGCTGGTGCAAGGTAATTGCTCGTGGATTTCTGCACTTCAACTGAATACAAAATTAATACACTGCTGATAAAGACAAAGGCCAGTGACTCAGCTGCATGGCTGTAGCAGTGCATGGCCTCCAAACAGGCAGGTCTGTGTCCTCCATCCCACTGAGCTCTCCTGCTCACAGCACTCCTCGGGAAGTTAACTGCACTCATGAACCCAGCAGAGCTCTGTGCCTTGGGAAACTGTCCTGATGTTGGGGAGGAAGCATTTGCTGTGAACGTGTTTGCTGAGGGACGCTCTGGAGAAGTGTCTGCAGCGGAGGGTGGTGACACGCCCAGAGCATCTCTCGGCCAGACTCAACCCAAACATTGATTGTTATTCTCACAAGTGAACCACATACTTGGAAATTTCAAATGGATTTGAAACTAATCTTAATTCTCAAAAAACTAGGTAAAAAGTGGGATGCAGCATGAATGAGGCTGAAAACAAACAAAACAGAAGAATGGGAAATACTGTTTATCAGTAGAAAACAGGAAAGAGAAGAAAATGAAATCTGCCTCGAGAGTGAGGTTGCCTAAAGCAGCCCCCCTTCAGTCCCACTCCTGTTAGGGACAGGAGAACCAGAGTTTCTGTTGGTTTTTCTGTGCTGCTGACTCAGAGAGCCAGAAACACAACATCAGCTGCAGGTTTGGGGGATAAGCTGTTGGCTAAAATATACTCTGCAATGTGCTGGAGAGAAAGGAAATGAAGATTTCCCCCTTGTTCACTGTCAAACAGGCCCAGGGTCTCACCTGGTGTTCTCCCCCTGCCAGTCACAGCAGGGCAGGTGTCCCTGGGATGGGCAGCAGACGTGGGTGGAAGGACAGTTGTGATGACAAAGTTAATTTTGCACATTGGCTCACAGCTCACAGTTACTTGCAGATCGCTACCCTGTCTGTAATAGTCTCGTACCACAGAGAAAATTTCATTAACCAAAGTATTTTTATTATGTACCAAACAGGCCAACACATTCACATTCACACAGACACTTGAGTTGGCACATGTATATCTAAACAGATTTTTCCTTGGATTTAGATCTCAAATCCTGTTTGTCCCACCCAATAAATTCCATTGATTTCTTCTTCCACTCAATCTGCTACTTCCTGAATGTTTGTGAGCTGTTTTACAAGGAGACAGCAAAACTGTCAGTTTTCACACATCTGAACTATCAACAACTTCCTTCTTAAAACTGTTCAACTTCTTGTTCCTGAAATTTTTAATTTTTTTTAGATCCTCTGATGTGTTCCCAGCCTCACCTGCAGATCCCCATCTCTGGGGACAGGCAGGCATCGAATCCCTCACTGGAATTCATATCTGTCTTGAGTTTTGTTTAGTTCCCCCCTCCCTCCTCCCCCTAAATTCATTATATTGCCATGGATTGAGCATTTCTTGGAATACATCATCCCATTCCTATCTGTCAGCCCAGGCTGCCTTCTGCTGAAGACATATGGAGAGGCATTCTTTCTCCTTGAGGGGTGACCAAGCAGACAAGGCTTTCAGTGCAAACTCCACTCACAGAGAGCTGTCAGGAGTTGTGTGGCTTTGGAGGAGCGTGGGGAGCCCAAGTGGGTAAAATTGCAAAAGCACAGACAAAAATCATTTCTCCCCCTGATGCAAACCACGTTTGCTGAAGCTGATGATTGATATTGCTCCTTAAAACAATTTTTTATCGTAATTTTTTTGCTAATAAAGTTGGCCTGTTGGAGTGGTGAAAGGACACACCCTGGGGGCAGCTGACTTCCAGCCTGCACTTGGAAGCTGTTTCCTCCAGCTACGAGACCAAAGATATCCAAAGTTCAAGAATTCTGCTGCTTTGCCAGCAAACTGACCCAGCCAACTGCTAATCTGTCCTTCAAGATGCCATGGTCACAGAAGATAACGCTCACAGCTCCATTAATCCAGAAGATTTCAACAACTTTTCCCTTCCACCTCACAAATAAAAGTAAAGGAGAGCAGGTTTTTCCTCCTGTATTATTCTCACCACATTTGTCGTGTTTCAGGTCTGGTTCTTGTCTGATTCATTAAAGTGCCTTGATGCACAACGGATTAAATACTTAAATAAATAGTTCACTTTTCCTCTAAATTGCAAAAGTGATTTCAATTTTTTAAGCTGTTCATGGAAAACATTTCAAAAAGATAAACATCCCGTTCATTGTGCAAATACAGGATATTTTTTCACGGCCAACCTTCCTAAAAATGCCTATAAATGCCTGTAGTAAAGGCAAAAGTTGAAAAAAAAAAAAAAAAAGAAAAAGAAAGAAAAAAATAATTTTTCTTTTAAAAGACATAGCAACTGTTTCAGATTCAATGGACATAAGCTTGAACTTCTCAGAATCAGGTCACTCACGTTATTTTCAGTTGCCCCACTGAAAAAAAAAGGTGCACAATCCCTGCTTGTTTGGGCTGTAAACACTCTGGGAGAAAAGAAGAGCTGCCCAGACATTTAGTTCCTGTGCAGCCCAGAAGGAGAGGCCCCAGGTACCAGACTGCCTCCCTCCTCTTCCAGCACTCCAATCCCAGCACTTCCCTGGCAGAGCCCATCTTCAGAACAATGCGGGAATATTTGCTCAGACACTGTTTATTTCAGTAGGAAAGATGCTGGTCAAACATTTCCCTTATGTTATTTTCATGCCCCAGGGCAGTCTCAGATGGGGATTGATGGCATTTGCTTGAAATATTTGCTGTAAAATAAAAGCTGCTTATTTTTCAGCCAGGAAATCCAGCAGGGGAAACCCTGAGAGGCTGAAGCTGGCACTTTCTCCCATGGCCACACATCCTGCCCTCTGTCTACACTTCACATCTGCTTTTGCCCTGCAGTCTTGCCACAATTTAAGAGTCACATCCATAATTTCTGAGTTAGAAGTCTGTCACTCTGGGCTCCCTACAGAGCTAAATAAGAGAAACCATCATCTCTAAGAGGCAGTTCAACCCACGGGAACTACTGACCAGACTTGTTTCCTGCCACCATCTTCCCAGAGCAAATGGACTCCTAATCTGGGAGCCTTATAAAGGTGCTTGAGGTTAGACAAAATTTAATCCACTGAGCCAGCCCAAATCAAGTACTAGGTAAGTCAACATTAGACCCCCTGTGACCACAAAGAAAACTCTCTGACACTGTTAAAATAAATCCATCTGCATAAATCTATAGGAACAGTCAATAGGAATCATTGGATAAAGATCCAATTTCCCCTTTTATAATCCTGACTGGAGTTAAACCTCGTGTTCAAACGTACCCTCTGTTACTCCTGCATGTCACACTAACTGCATTATCCCCAGTTAAAGTATCTATCCCAATTTTCCTGCTGGGCTCAGAGCAGCTCCAGGGCCCCACATCCCTGCCCTGGGCATGAGACATCCCAGCACATCCCACACAGGCAGGGCAGGGCTGCACCAAGATGGATGCTTTCAGGTGACAGGTTCCATACACAGACAAGCACTTCATAATTCAAAAATCTACCTCCAAAATGCATCTTGTAATGAGTTATAGGTGCAGTTCAAGCCTCACAATTACATCTGCATCTGCTCGGTTCTGTTTGCCAGCAGCGCATCGTAAATACTCCCTCCCTGACTGCAGCAGTCACTGTCAAAGCACCTTTGTGCTTTGGCTTGTCCTCCTCAGCCAAACTAGAGAGCAGAACAATTCTTCACCACTTTCACAGGAGGGTTTTTTAAAAAAAAAAAAGTGCTACAAATCCTCCCCCCGTTTGTAAGGGTTGGAATTTTTTAACCGTGGTATCAGTAGCCTCCACCTGCACATTTCATTTCAGAAAGACCACTAAAATACCAAAAGGAACATTTGCAAGTGTTAATTCTGAGAGACAGAACCCCTGGAATGAAGGGATGGAGGGAACTTTTTTCCCCCAGATAACCTGAGTAATGAGCTGTCCATTTTGCAGGGAGAAAATGAAACTCCAGGATGGGAAATGCAAAGTGGATTTGTAAGTGCATTAAAGGAATTCAAAGTCTATTGCAGGTAAAGGAACACAAATAATGATTAGGAAGGAAAAAAAAAAAAAAGAGCTCTTGGCTTGAGCATATGAAATGAAGCAGTGATGTCAGGACAACTCACAGGTACATTTCTGTATTTTCAGCTCAGAAATTTCTTATGCCAGGTGCAGCTGGTACATAAGTTACCTTTGCCGAACATTTCTAAAGTACTCAGGTGATTTTCTCCCTTGAAATAGCTGGAAAAGCAAACACTTTTGTACTAACCTCCCTCATACTGTACAGAAACCCCCAAGGAATTTCATGGGATGGAGTCTCACAGACAGGCAGGGTTGCTTCTCATGCAGCCACCTAGACAGAAGGACAGGCTGTATAATGCAACAGAAAGAAGCAGGAGGGCAATCCAGAACCAGAGATCTCCTGTAGGAGTAACACAGGAAAGATCCAGTAACTTGAGAAGAAGAAATTAATTAAACCTACTCTGCAGAAATTGGGTGAGGGTGTTGTGGTCTGACAGAAACCAATCCCTGCCTGATATATTGGCATAAAAAAATTAGAAAGGTTACAGGGCCCAACCAGAATGTGAGAAACCAGAGCAGAGTTATCCTAAAGAATGTAAAGGGACTGAAGCAGAGGTGGATTAGTGGGGATGCAAGAGGAACAATCACCACCTACCCCATGGTGACTGCAGAGGGGATTTCTGGGTCAGACGGACATACCAGGAGCACCCTGATGGAACAAGGGATCCCTGCACTGGAGAAGGTAAAAGGCAACAAATTAACTAAAAACGCAGCCCCAGGAACTTCTCCAGTGATATTTCTGTAGCATATACAGTACTTCTCTGTTTCTTTTTATTAACAAGGAAGAAAAAAAGCTAAAAATGGTGATTTATCCTGAAGCTTTCAGAGCCATTAGTGTGCTCTTGGAATACAGTTCTTGCTCTGCATAATACCAGCAATTCAGAGTGATGTTGTGCTGGGATCTTTCTCTTGTTTCCCCTTCTCCTCTATAGGTAATTTTTAAAAAAAGCACCAAAATGAATGGTAAGACAAGACATTGCCCACATTAAGCCTGTACTGAAAATGCACGTCCAGTGCAGTGCCTGCTCACCTGCTGCTCACTCGGACAAGAGATGTGGGACTTTGCCATAACTGTCCCCAAAACTCAAGGAGAACATGATTGAGTTTCTCAGGGCTTGGATCTGATTGCAATGAGTTCAGAGAGCTCTGACAATTCAAGGTGTTTCTTCAGAGGTCACAACCCACCCATCCACCCCAGCACAGCTTTTGTTTCTTTAACTTCACTTGCATGTTTAACGTTCCTTGTTTTTCAGGTGTAAAACTCACTCGTGGAACCGTAAATTTTAGGTGATCTGGCAATTCCCCCGACACTGGACAGGTTTCATTAAATCTACAGGTTTCCTTTAAAATGCAGAGCGCAGATGATGTGCCACAGTTTGGTTTTTTCAATGCATAACAGCCCTAGTACACTGACATACATTAATTACTCCACAAGCTGTACAGGAATATCACAGTGGCATTTTTATGAGCTGCGACCATTATTAAAACATAACCGTGTGCATATTAATTACAACTCTTCGTTAGAGGACACTCAAAATATTTGTGCTCTGGACTGTGAAACCATTAGCCCGAGGAAGGACTTCGTTGTTCTCCAGCCCGCCCTGCCCTGGGCAGGGGTTACGTTTATTTGCTGGCTGTTTTCTCTCGTGGATTGGCATTTCCAGGTCACACGAGGTCAATCAGTAGCAGCAGTTTCAGGGCTCTTTCTGTGTTGTGCAATCAAGGCTGGGCTCTCCCAGCCTGGAGCCATCCCGGGTCCGGAGCCAGGCTGAGCTGGCAGGGAACAGAAGGCAAAACTTGCAGAGAGAGCTTGATTTCAATAAATGATAAACCCACGCACACTAAATGCCTAACACTTCAAAAATCAATTAGAGTAGGGCAGAGATGGGATGATACATGATGTCTTCTAGCAAAGACTGGGAAACTATTATTTTCAAAGACTTAATTTGATATGCTTGGGGTAGTATTTACCTCCTCGAGACTAAACCTTCCCAGTCCAGGGCAGGAACACGGGAAAACTTTTGACAATTTTCACTGAGACTATTTCTGTGAGTGCAAACAAATTCAAAAGTACACTCAGCCCGTGGGAAAGGTGTGTTTGCCTTCTGCCTGATTTCTGGTTTATGTATTCATTTAAAAGACAAGTAGAAAGTTCCCAAAGGATTGGGTAATAGGTTCAGAACGCCACAGGTCAGTTAGAGTGGGACACAACATTCCCTACATCCGAGCAGTTTCAGCTCTCCAAAGATCTTCCTCTACCCTCTGTTTTTACAGAAGCTGTGATCACTGCAGAACTAAGCAGGGAAGTTTTTGCTCTTCTTGAAAGGGGTTTTTCCAGTATGTATCTTTTCGACAGTGGTTGGTAATATTTTCCTCTTTTTTTTTTTCCTTTTTGGTAAATCGTGAACTTTCCCACAGAAAGTGCCTAAATGAAGCCTCACTGCAGCTGAAGGTGAAAAATGCTCCCCTCTCCCCCCCCAAAAAAACAAACCAAAAAGCCCTCAAGAAACTGGAAATAATGATTTTCTACCTTTATCTTCATGCAATAAACAAGACTTGAGGCTGGCAACTCTCAATATATGCTGTGTAAAGCACCCCCTCAAACAGCCCATTTCCACTCCGTTTCCTCACAGTTCTAAAAAAAGGTGTTAAGTAAGATTTTGACCTTCTGTTCACAGTGATAATAGGCCGTGTATCTTCATTTATTTCTTAGTCTAAGGAACAAGTTCTTGAGGATAAATGTTAATTTCCTCCCACTTCAAGGGAAGTCAAGGCATCAATAACTCAAATTAAGCCAGAAAGATATTCAGATCCACAGAAAAACATGCTGCCAGAAAAAGATACACTTCTCTTCTTCCTGACACAGAGAATTTATTATTTTCATCAAAAAGCTTTTCAATAACCCCCCCCCTCTTCTAAACATACCCTATTTTAAATCCTTTTCTGCAAATCCTGTCCCCACTAAACCGTGTCCCCCAACTGAGGAGCACCCAAGTGTTGATACCCACCTACCTCAACTTTGCAAAGACCCACATCTTCCCTCCTGCTTATCATTCTGCAGGGGAACTTCAGTTCCCCAAAATACACATCTCAGAGATACAGAAAGCACTTCTTAACAAACAAAGCCACTGTCACTTGGGTACAGCTCGCTGGTGCCTCCACGGAGCATTTCCCAGGACGCTCCCGACCTCTGCTGCTCCGTCTCGTAAGAGCCCATAAGAGCCATAAATATCCCTCAAGAAACCAGGTGAGCATTTAAAACCTTCAGTCACCATGCAGGTAAGAACAAAACAAGCAAAAGATCAGCTGTCACAGTGGTAGGAGACATAACAAGCCAGGCTTTTCATATCAGGCAGGAATTTTCTATCAGTGAGTTACCGCTTGGAGTTTGCAAAGGTAACCTCGGCACCATCAAACAAGTTCCAGGCTGACATCACCTAAATGAATTTTTAGGTTTCAGCTGGCTGCAACTCAGTGTCTGCTTCCTCCAGCATGCAAAGGTTAATAACTTCCTCAGTGAACAAGCCTGGATTTTTGCAGAGTGGTGAGAGATGGGGAGATAAGTGACACAAGTACTTTACCTCTTCATCTACCGCTGGGGATCACAGCGGATTGGAAATGTTCTTGGGAGATACTGTGAAACCCTGAAATAGTCACAGCACACAGCAACAGGCACTCATACTCCCTCTTCTTGCTCTTCAGCGAGGAAACCACACTGATCTCATCTCAATATATTGAAATAAAACAGGGATTTCAGGCTCCAGCCTGATCCAGTCCCAGTCACTGCACCCTGAGAGAAGGGATACAGGCATAAGGAATGAAGCCCCCTGTGCTGCTTGTACCTCTTTAATTGTACTAACAAACCCTTGTCCCTCTTCAGTTGTGTTAACAAGCCCTTGCACCTCTTTAATTGTGTTAACAAACCAAGTGCTGCCTCTGCTTCCCTGTTGACCGACACAAATGAACTCCTTGGCACAAGATCAGAATGTACAAGTCCAAACAAGTGGAACTAAACAGCCAGGGACCCGTGGGCAATGGACAGTCCTCTCTGCACAGATCATCTCTAGGCAACGAGGGCAAGCAATTTTTAAAAAGGAAATTAAAATGCTCGCTACAGGTAATTAAAGATCAGAAGCCAACACGAAGAAAATTATGATGAGGTTAAACAGCTGGTGTGACTTACTCAGAATTTATGTTCAGGGTTAGTAACTGCATTTTAAAGTGATGTTCCAACACCTGAAAAAATAAAGGAACTAGTCCTGAGACTGGGAGGGCAAGAATAGAAGATTTATGCCACAGAGTTTTGGTGGAGAAAAAAAAAAAAAGTGGAAATAGATTAAGAAAGCAAATGAAGACACAAGATAAAAAATGACTTGTATTTTGCTCTGGACAAATCTGTTTCAGCTAAATCTCACTCTAAAACTTTATCAGTACTGACCATGTGCAAAATGGCACTGAAGACAATGGGACACAGTTGTATTTCTGAGTGTTTCTCAAACAGGGCCCTCCCTCCCAGGGAGAGCTGTTTGCTCAGCAATCTGAGCACTTTCTGCTGGGAAGATGTCACTTGTTGTCCTCCCTGCAGCCACTGTGCTCTGCTTTACACCCCTCAGCTGCTGTCACAAACGTTCTGTCCCAGCCAGCTGCCACCTCAACTGGCCCAGTTGGGTTGACAATCAGAACCTCCCAAATACAACCCCCGTCATTATGAAATTAAGAGCAACACTTTTTGCTGACAAACAAACACATGTGACGACAAATATTAAGCTGATGATATAAAATGGCCAATCTGTCAGCCAGCACAATCCAGCATCACACTGTTTCAGTCAGGGGAACTCAGGCAAGACAACCAGCTCAAAGTTGAGCTTACATGCAGATTATGAAAAAAAAACCCCAACACTTAATCATAATGCTTCACTTTCCCCCTCTCCCTCCAGCCTCCAATTTGGACTTTGATAAAGGAGAAAACTGTAATTTTACCACAAGTCTGTCAAGAAAAGAAAAGTGTTTTCTCTGAACCATCTCTATTTTAATAAAATGATGTCATAAAAAACACACTGTAGCATCCTGGAAGAGTTATAGCAGTAGAACAGCTGCCAGATTTCAGTGTATGACCCAGGGAAAACCTTAGCATGCTTTCTTGCACACTGTACCTCAGAGAATTCATACATTTCCAAATTATTACATTCTTCTTGTGTTTTTCCTCTCTCCCTTGTGCCAGGACAGGCATGGCCACTAAGAAAAAGAAAAATTTAAAGCCCCACAAAAAGGGATCCTAAAGGATGAAAAACCCACACTGGAGGGAATACAAGTAGATTCCAGAGAAGTATCATATATAGAACCTGGAAATGAGGGGGAAAGCTTCTCAATGTCCAGTTATTTTTTTCTAAAATGTGGGTATCTGGTGCCACAGAAGTTTCCCAGTTCATTCAGCAGCAAAAAAGTGAGGCCTCACGGGGAGGGGGGAAGGAAGAAAGTTTATTGTTTGTGCACATCAACCTAAGAATTCGCTTCCAAGGGGAGAGTGATTTCACAGGAAAGCACTGGATGGGAACCCTGGAGATTAGAGTTCAGTTCTTGTCTCTCTCACAGCCCCTTGAGCATGTCCTTAGGCAAAATGCTCCCCTGCCTTTGAAATGGAAGCAAGATTTTCCAGCCCCTCGCCCCGATTTTCTGCATTCCTGCGGCAGATCCTGAAGGACAGGGAGAGCTCACACTTGGCAGCACCTGCTGTGGACATTTCCAGCTCTAACCTGGGGCAGAAACAACCCCCTGAACACACAGTGCTGCTCCAACATCTCCCACAGAACCTTCCACCATCCAAACTAATCCTGGAGGCAGAAGTTTAAGTTATCCAAGTCTGGAAAATCCCACTGTCACATAGGGTGCATGGAGAGTTATGTTTTCTAATCATGAGCCCTCTTTCTATGCTTATCCCTTTCGATAAAAACTCCTCAGTGGCAGCAGAAAGCCTCAAGAAGGTGGACTGATTATCAAGAGCCTCTCTGAGCACAGAGAGAGCGGAGCTTAACTCTGAGGAATATGAATTACCTTCTCCTTGCAGTGGCCTCGTTAGTCATGCTCACTAAAGATGATTTTCAATAATACAATGAAAATTGAAAAGAGCACAAATAGATTGGATTTCATATGAGACTGAACACCGCAATAGTGGCACCATCACTCTGGTGCAACGAAAACGTGAGTTTGGCTCTGACATCCCGTGCCCATCGGTCAAGAGCAGCAACCATTCATCACTGGAAGAAACAGCAGCTCTGCTCCAGGTTCAGACACCAGCAGGATGCCCTGGGAAAGGGTTTGTTCCATGCTGAGAACGGGGATGGGCATGAAAGGCAAAGCATTTAATGAAATACATGTACAGGACATGAAACACATGTACAGTTCTAAGGATCTGCAGGCTCTGTGAGGAATATGGGAAATGCAGGAACACAGCAAATGGATGCATTTACCCAGGAAGAGTCTTGCTGCATCAACCATATGTCCAACTCACGTCGTGGTTAAAAACCTCACCTTCTGAAAAGAATATAATAAAATTATCCTGACCTCACTCCTACTAAATGCCCTTGTTTTCTCCTATCTTATCATCTAAACATCATAAATTTATTTACTTTATTGTTATTTTAAAAAAACCAAACTTTAGGCCTCTTAAGCTGAGCGCAAAAGAGCACTAAAAGTATCTAAAACCTCAGGAAGAGATGAAACATCTTGCTCCCAAATTACATTCTGTCAGAGCTTACACGTGACTAGATAGGTGCACCACATTTCAAGACTTAAATGAGGGCATCATTTCTTTTTTTAAGGACAGAAAGAGCACATTGATATTTGCATTTATTAGACACATGCAATTGTGGGTAGGTCTGTAAAATGTTCCATGTATTTTTTCCATATAGGACTGATTTTTCTGTGTGTGCTGCTGATCTGCCCATCAGCATGTTTGAAATCACAAATAAAATAATAAAAAAACAAAACCGGAACTCTGTTCAAACCTTCTCAACAAGCTCTGGGGTCATTTAATGTAATGTGAACACGCAACTAAGCGTATTATTTGCCATTTGGAGTAAAAGCACTGTAAGAGGATTCATCAGCTTTCTGTTATGAAATAGATTTGATAACATATCTATCTATAGGATATCTTGTAAAATTGCACCAATGTCACTCCAAATGCATTGAAAAGAAACACGAGGGAAGGAAACTGTTACATCAGATCTTCACTTTTGTTATTATTTTTTCCATTTGAAATATATAAAGTGAAACCAAATGTTTTGGCAAATTCTAAACTGTAAAGAAACAAAGGAACTTTACCTTTCCACTCCAGTTTTGAACAGGAATGAATTCTGGAGAACCTAAAAACCTCTATAAAATAGGATTTCAGGTCCCCACGTAGCTCTGGGGATATGTTTGTTCAAATTCATATTATTTGAAGGACATTTTTCTGTGGTTTTATTGCAAAATCTGCAGATCATTTTTTGGCAACTACAGATCCTAAAGTTGGCAAGATGCTGATCTGAGTCCGGAAGCATTTTTTTGCAGAGGTGTTGGTAAGTTGATTTTGGTTTGAATTGGGGGGGGTTTAGTGTGGGGTTTTTTTTAAAATACCATATATTGCAAATCCCATATAATTGCTAGTTTTTAAATATTAGTAATAATTACTTCATTTTCCCTTTAGCAGAGTTTAGAGATTATAAATTAAAGAGATCTATCCCATAGGAGTCCTAAAACCTAAGAAAAACCTCATTCAGAAGCCCAAGTTCACACAAGAGTGACAGAAATCCTAAGCAGAAATGAGCTTAGAGAAACTGTTCACGAGCCAGTCTCCCAAAACCAGAGCTTAGAAAGTGGTTTAGAGGAACTTTAAATCCCCAGTTCATGTTTTAGGCTTAAAATATCCTCTTGACAGAAGAGGTCAAAGGGAAGAAGAGAGGGAATATTGGTGAGGAAATAATGGCTGTAGCAGCTCAAAAATGGAAAAGCTGCATGACCAGGACACCATTTCCCTTCCCTCCTTCCTTCCCTACAAATCCTTGTTCCCTGTGTACGTCCATGCGTGCAGCACAAACCCTCATCCCCTCCAGTCTCACTCAGCTTTACAGAAAATTCCACAATGATGGACAGAACGTCTGGGATTTTATTTATTGCAGTGCCAAAGCCCACATTTTGAGGGAAACACTTCCTAAATTCTAACTCCCGTATTTGTGACAATTCCTAGTTCAGACAGAAGCTGAAAATAGATTTGGCAACAAAATGTCTTTCAAAGAGACAAAAAGTTTAGTTCTCCCTCTTTGCTTCCACGTATTCCCTGACCCAGCTCTTGCCCTAAATACCAGCGACCACATTTTAGTTGTATAATCATTTCCCCCTTATTTTTAGTGATGGGAAAAAAAACACAAGATGCTTTTGTTGCAAGGTCTAATGTTATTTCAGGTGTGATTTATTATGGGATTCCTTAAAATTAGTTTTTCTGTAGTTCAGGATCAGACTTATTATCTGGAGTGCATGACAACTCAGCCTTTCTGCATCTTTTCTTTTAATTCTGTTGTGTTTAATGTTTGTTTAATCCTGATTATAAGTAATCACGTAGGAATGCATCTTTTTTATTAACTTTATAGACGCTTTGGATTTAAAAAAAAAAAAAAACATATTAAAATGCATTCAAGGAGTTAAAGTAATTCTAAAGAAATATTCAATTTAAAATATAATAATTTTAACTTGTTATTAAAAATTGTTGTGACAGTTGCACTTCCAGTTGCTGCATAAATTTTGGTAAAGCAATTGCTGCATTTAAATCAACCAGATGCTACAACCATGAGACATAAAAATCTGTGACCAGATCCCCAATTTGCTGTTCAGACAGGGCTCCCCCTCAACAGAACAGTTTGTACAGGTTATTATAAACCAGAGTCATTAAATGAATAAAATGCTTTGTTCATTTGTTCATCATGATTATGCAGTTTCTTCTATAAAGAATCTATAACCAAAAAAAAAAAAAAAAAAAAAAAAAAAAAAAAAAAAAAAAAAAAAAAAAAAAAAAAAAAAAAAAAAAAAAAAAAAAAAAAAAAAAAAAAAAAAAAAAAAAAAAAAAAAAAAAAAAAAAAAAAAAAAAAAAAAAAAAAAAAAAAAAAAAAAAAAAAAAAAAAAAAAAAAAAAAAAAAAGGCAACAAACAAACAAACAAAAAAGAGCCTTGAATTTTATTTTTGCCTTTTTCTTGAAGCAAGAATCAGGACAAAGCAGTGAGGGGACAACATGAACAGAACACTCAATTCAACCCAAACAAGAGCCTGTTGTGAAGAACCCCCACATGAAAAGGGCTTCCCAACAAATCCAAGCTTTTTAGTTCATTCTTCACATTATATAATGGTTATTGACCACCTCATTTTAGAAATATTTGTGCACGTACATGAAAAAGAAATGAACAAGAGCAATTGTTTAAAGGAGGAGCTCTGGTACCGACCCACAATTAGAAATTTATTTTCAACCCATTGAAACTTATAATATCAGCCTACAGAATGCATGAAACAAGCTACTAAAAACCTAGAAACTGAGACAAAAGAGTAAGCAACACTCAGCAGGTAGGTAATAATATGGCAATATTAGCAAAATTATTAGATTTAAAGGTGTTTTAGCTACAACATGCAGCCACAGGAGCCAAGTGCACAGCCCAACAGGCTACTTAATATTGCTAAAAGAGAAAGAAAAGGGGTGGAAAATGAAGATTTTTTTAAAAATCATATTCACCAAGTTATATCTTTCTGAGACTTTTCTTTTTCAAGTCCAACTTTGTAATTACTGATTAATCAACTCCAAGCCAGAGAACTCACCTAACTAAAGCACTATCTAGGATGTGCCAGTGTGGGGATCAACACCTGCTCAGATGATAAAAACCCATTCTGGCACATGCAGGGCTGAAAAAACACCTGAACATTTGCAACATCCTGACAGGCTGCCCCTACCCTGCTCAGACTGTGATTTCAGTGGAAGTTTGCACCGAGGGACACAAAGATTTCTGTTTGCCTTCATTACATATACATGCTCTGTAAATTCTGGGCTTATCTGTCACTCCCAGCAAGCTTTGGCTCAGACAGGTTGGTGCAGACAGGGCATCTCTGAGCTCCCCCCAGCACATCCCAGAGCTGCAGCTTTGCTGATTCCCCCTGTGCCAAGGAACTCTCCTTGCAGTGCAGGATTCACAGGGTTCACAGGGATGTTGCTTTCTGATCCAAGGGGAGAGTGACCTCATCCCTGCGTGCAGGAGCTGTCACAGTGTCTGTCAAATCCAGCAATTTCAGAGTCTCGACAGGAGACAGAAATGCCTCCCAGGGTTTTGCCAAACGGCCCTGGCACTGACAACTCCTACAAGCACTAATTTAATATTAAAGTTTCAACTGCTTCCATACTCCAGGAAAGGTCATATTTCAAAAACAATTTCATTCTTAATCGGAAAGAAGCTGGAAATGCCGAGGATTCCCCCTGCCCAGCCACATCCTGCAAACAACAACAGGGAAAGGACGTGGCAGCCCCAAGAGTGACAGGACTGGGAGCTGGAGCATTTCACCAGAGGGAGCTGGAAGCGTGAAAGGTAATTTGAGCCACCTTGGTGTCACAGATCCAGCTCATCATCCTTCCATTGGCTCAGGGATGGGGTGGGTGGGCAGAGAATTATGCACTTGTTAAGCAGAGAGAGGTCAAATAAAAACATGGGTTTTAGGACTGCCACTGTACCTGACCTTTGCTATTCAAATGACACTTCAGGGAAGAACATTTTCTATACAATATTGATAAGGCAGGCCTTGCAAAGGCTTAGCAAAACCTAAGTGATATAAGACCAATTATTAAGGATAAATCCAGTAAGGAGAGTGCAGGTTTTTCTCAGAAGAACTGCAGCAGTTCTGGGGTGCTTTTGTCTGCTCTGCAATACAATGGACAGTGGCAGCTCAGCTCATCACGCATCACCTCACCTGCTGAGGGTGGGACAGCTGAGTCAGGACCTGTGGAACGCCCAACCCCCTGCTCCAGACCACCACAGAGCTACCAGAGCTAAATTTCCACTGAGGTTAGCTGGATGACAATCATTATAGTTACATTCATCCTTCTATTCCCCTAGCAGAGCCTGAGTGGCACTTAAATGTGCTCTACCTTCAGAGGAAAGGGAATTTCAGAGCACACAGATCACCTCCTGAGATCCTCTGGTTCCAAACCCTGTGCCCATCAGCCTGGCTGATGACACCAGGGGACAGGTGGCACCAGGGGACAGGTGGCACCAGGGGACAGGTGGCTGCTCAGTGAACTGGCAGCAGTTATCTCAATTGTGTGTGGGCATTCAGTGAGTTTGTACATAAGAACTCTATGCCTTACTGGAGACAGAGAGGCAAAAAAAGAGATCAAAACTCAAAATTAAAATATTCTTAATTGGCAAATATGGTGGATTAAACCCACAAACTCTTGGAATGCCACAGGTGCACAATGGATACTCACACAAAAAAAGCCCCTTGTAGCAGGGAGTCACTCCCATCAACCCATTTGCCCAGCCTGCAAACTTCTGCAGCAGAGCCTTGGCTGTCATTATCTGTGTCAGGATGCCAATGGAAAGAACTTGCTATTCTCCAACCACTTTTTGAGATAAGCCTTTTTTTCTTAGAGTGTTCCACTAATTGTTTTTTCTTCACTTGCATCAGCAGGAGACCCAATTATAGCTCCGGCTTCAATCTGCAATAACCTCCTTTTTAAATAGTGTGAGTCACCTTTTCACCTTTTATTAGAGAGATAGCAGAAAGGTCTGATAGAGAAACAGGGCAAATCCGAAATTCCATTTTTCAGAAATGGGATTTTATAATTGTTGGTCACTTTCCTTGATTTAATTTAAATCACATTTACATCCTAATAGGACTTAGAAGAAAATGTTTCCCAGACATAGTTTTCTGTATGTAGCTTTAGGTTTTTAACTATCTCCTGTTTTCACTGATTAAAATATTACTTTTTCCTCCAGAAGCCCCAGCATCACTGAATCTACTGTCACTCACTGAAAGTAATTTTTTTTTTTTTTTTTTTTAATAACTAAGTAGGCCATCTATCCTTGGGCATGCAGACTGCTAACCTTGAAAGCTGCTGGATGAGTTGACTGATATGTGCTGGGTGCAGAGAGATGAATAAACTGCAGCAGTATTTAGTTGGAGTAAATCCCAAGACAACATTAATTGTGATTTCAAAAAGACAGCTCTCACTTCCACCTGGCAAATGCAATTATGCAATAGAAGGGTAGTCAACAAAACAAACAACAGCTCAGCCCAGCAGCTGACAGAATGACATGCACTGTCTTCTTTAAATGTGCTTGAGAAACACAGCAATAAATCAAAGGAAAGTGCTCGTTCATTCTGGGAACCTGAACCACCACAAGAACATGCAGTTTGCACTTTGAAAATAATCTCACAAGCAGTTAATGGCATAAAAATGTTTTAAAACAGCTTATGTAAGTTGAATCTTTGAGAAACCTGTTAACAATAATTAATACTATCAGAAAAAAAGTGTTTTGTAAGCTGAAGGAAAATGAGCCTTACTGAACCCCACTCAGCACAAATTCTTTCAACTCAGGATGAAAACTCCACAGCACCCACTGGAGAAAAGGAAGTTTAAAAAGGTTAAAAAAGGATAGGACTGGAATTTTAAGATGCCAGAGGGACTGGCAGGATAGTGCTGCTCTTGTTTTTCAGAAAAATAATGGCAGAGACTAGAAGGTCACTGGTAGGATTAGCACTTCTTCACTGAAGTAAACGAGTTTACACCTGCAGATAATTGGTTCTGAAATGGGAGACTGATTTCTAAAAGCTGTACTTTTTTTAAAACCAGTGATGAAAAGCAGCAAGATGATTCATTGCTGGGATTTGGGGTTTTTAGCAAAAGGCAAAAGTGATCCTAATGCTCCCCCTTTCTCACCTTTGAGCCTGACTGAGTAGTGTCAACTCTTCCGCTGGTAAATCAAAATCCAGGATCAAGGACCCAGCCAGAAACCATTTATAGAGCAAGAACTGTCACCACAAGGTCTGCATTCCCCTCTCTGACAGGCTGGGCCCCTTTGTCCTCTCAGCCTTCTTGCCCCTTCCTTGCACTTTTGCTGCACCCTCTTCCCCTGAGCCAACAGGTAACTCTATTTCCACCTGCTGCAGGTCCCATCATCAGCTTTGGAACAGGAGGACATGATGGTTTCTGATCCTTTTCCACCCAGAATCACAGTTTAATTTCTGTTAAAACAGTAACCACGAGCAAGTATTTTAAAGTGCTTTAGAAGAAAGAAGCTAGTACTTTAAATCAAAAAAAAATCACCACATAAACTCTAAAATCCACAGTGGAAGGGTAAAGCACATCACACAACACAAAGATGTAAGAATCCAGCAGTGCTTCCTGCTCTAGCTGGAGAGAAATGAAGCATCTGTCCTGCCACACCTTCTGCTGCACCTTCAGCTCCAAATAGGCAGTGACAGATCTGCAGGAGGGAAAATAATCCTGCACACTCGACCATCAAAGGTCTTCATCGTCAGAGCCACGCCAGGAGTATAACCCAGATACACAAACTGTTCTGAATTTTAAAATTCTGGTAACAACTTCAAACATGCCAGTGCTGAGAACTGCACTTGGGGAAGGGCATGCTTTCCAAGGCATCCTGCTGTGTAACAGTTACCCCGATTTCTTTTTCTGTTCCAGGCCAAACTAATGCAAAATTCACTGAGACAAGTCTGTAAACCACAGAGATCTCTGATCACTAATGGGCAGCAGCCACCAGCAGTTTTCAGCTCAGGTTCATGGAAACAACTGTTTGAGGCTCCCTGCTGACTCTGGGAACCTCCCCTTCATTCTCCTCGGGGACACCCAAACAGAGAAGGAGCTTTTGTTTCAACTGCTGTAGTGTGTCTGTTTTCCTCTCTTCGAAGAGCTTTGTTTGTATGTCACACAAAGTTAAATTAAATGTTATTGGAAATACACTAACAGGAGTATGCATTTCTTATTGCTGATTTGCCTCTCCTGGCTATAGGATCTGAAAGAACTGGAGGAGATCTGAGAGCACAGGATGTGGCAATACATTCCTGTGGATGATAAACCAAGTTAGGTGCTACATTCCAACCTAAAATAAAATAAAATAAAATAAAATTGTTTTCATTGCTTGTCAGTGTAATTAATAAATAAACCAGATGATGACACGAGGCCAGGCGGGGCCAGCACAGAGAAGGCAGTGCAGTGGCAGCAGCATGGTGGGGTCTGTCCTCATGTCCCACACACACCTCACCATCCCATCACTCCAGAGAGAGGGAAAACCAGTTTCTGGGCTCTGGTGCTTTGCTGGTGGTTTAGCACAGCACAGTGAACACCATAAACCAGAGGGTAAGCCCAGTGGGCCCTCAGGTGTCCTCGAGGCATCGCGGCTCCACGGGCACCTCCCTCCCACCACGGCGGTGACTGCAACTCCCCTGTGAGAACACGGAGCCCACCGGTGCCAGGGGATGCTGAAGGGTGACACAATTCCAAACAGGCAAACAAAGAGACAATTTTAGTACCTGTAGAGCTCTGGAGCCGCCTCAGTGTTGAAGGTGTGAGATCAGAACCACACAGCCCCACCAGGAGGAATGGGGGAAGGCTCCTGGACGTTCACTTGGGTATTCACTCAACACAAGTGTTGAGAATCACCAGAAATGGCCACAGGTGTTGGGAATCACCAGAAATGGCCACAGGTGTTGGGAATCACCAGGAATGGCCACAGGTGTTGGGAATCACCAGAAATGGCCACAGGTGTTGGGAATCACCAGGAATGGCCACAGGTGTTGGGAATCACCAGAAATGGCCACAGGTGTTGGGAATCACCAGGAATGGCCACAGGTGTTGGGAATCACCAGGAATGGCCACAGGTGTTGGGAATCACCAGGAATGGCCTCAGGTGCCAGGATCCATTATCATCCCCCTGCCCTGCTCAGCTGTGAGAGCACCAGCCTGGGGGGCTGGGGGAGCCCAGCCCAGCTTCCTCCCCACAGGGGAACAAACCCAGAAGAAAGATTCCAGACTGAACAAAATGATCTGTTTAATGCAAAATGCCGCAGCTTTGGCATGACTGTCACACCCACAGTAGCTGTGGCACAAGTGGAGTCCAGCCAGGAGCACCAAGGCAACTTGGGATTTTGTTGTTCACATCAAAAAGAGCTTAATAACAACCTGGGGAATGTGTGTTTGGTTACTTACAGCAAGCAGATTCTCACCAACGTTGCTGGTAGCCAGTAAACACTCCCTCTTTGTCCAAAACCTGCATTTATTGAGAAGATATAGTCACTGCATCAGGGACAAAAGTGAAATCCCAATACCATCCTGTCCACAAAAGCTGTCACACAGGCACTTCCCACAGCTCCAACAGGGGCTCAGCACACCTGAAGCAAATAAACTTGGCCATTGAGTAATCACAAACTAGCAGTGACTTCCCCAAGGTAGTGACATCACTGTGAGACACAAAATAAACAGATTAAAAGAGGTGGAAAATCCCCTGAGCCTCAGCAAAGTCCTGCATATGCTGTGCAATCATTGACAGCTATAGGTGAGCTACAGAGCCAGGTGAGCTTATGGGGCTTTAATCTGTGATTAACTTTTGACTTACATGAGAAGGAAATTTCCAAGGAATTTCATCCATGAATTTTCCACAGAGCTGCTTCAGAACCCACGTGTCTGTGTTGTATTGCATTCCCAAAGCTCCCTGTGCTGTTCCTGTAGCTTCAGCTTGCCCTCAGGGCTGCATTTCTCAGGAGATCTCCTGGGGAGATTTGGGGTGTGTAGCACTCCCGCTTTTCCACTTGAGAAATCCGGAGGGAAACCTCTGAGCACTGGCAGGGTTTGCTGTGCAGCAGGAATAGCACCCTTGGGCCTGCAGCCCACGGAGGTGCTTTGCTATCCCTGCCCTGCCCCTGCACTCACAGCTCCTGCCAGGCTGCCTTCCGAGAACAGGGACTTGCTGGGAGTCCACAAACCACCAGCAGGCCAAGTTCTCCCGGGTTTTTCACTCCCTGTATCAGTGGATCTCCATTCTATCCTTGTTTCAGCCACTCTCCAGACTGTCCCTCCCTGTGGCACACACCAGAAATGCCACAGGCAGCGGCTGCCAAGCACACCCAGACACACAACATCTGAACAAAAACCCCAGGCCCAGGAGGTGAAATCTTCTCCATAATGCTGTCATTCTTTTGTTCTTTATCTGAGACCGAGCAGGTGTGCAGTGCTCTGTCAGGGCTTTTGAACAGGTGGAAAATGTCATCTTGTCACGAGAGGTTCGGTGTAAAACACTCCATTGCAGTGGTTTCTGGATCTCAGTGCTCCTCACCCGACCAGGAGATACAACACAATACTCTGCCTCTGACCCAGCATTTACTTTGTCAGCTCCTGGCAGATGTATCTCAGTGTTGCACCCGGCAAATATGTAAAAATATCAAATGCATTGTGTTGTTAATAATAGGGTTGTAAGTCATTCACTGCAATTAAACTTGCATTACAATTAAATCTCTTCTGGCCACAATGATGTTCCTGCGATGCCATTTTATTACTGCAAAGTGAGAAGTACAAATAAATGTATGAGAAATTGTAATTAGGTACACTCACTTGTTCTAAGTGCTTTTGAATGTTGCCTTTTGGAAATATAAACTGGCATTCAAAATATACGATATAAAGATTTCATACACAAAAATGTCTTTTTCTTCTTTGTTTATATTTCTCAACCAATATGCCCAGTTTTATTGCAGCACTAGATATTTTATCTAATAGATATTTTGAGCTTTGGCAGGAAATTTTTAACTGTGATTTCCCAGTTGAGAGAATCAATGAAATTATAGTACTCTCAGAATAGCATCTCTGAATTCACACCCTCAGCCAGCAGTACTGCTTTGCAAGTATTATTTAACATTTCTGTTGGTTTTGTCTTCATAATCTACTTTCTTCCCTTAATGTATCATTGCCTACACTAGCAAAAAGCAGAAATAGTAAAATACTTATCCAACAAGATTTCGAGATCAAAACTCCTTTTCAAGGGATAGAATAAAGAAAACTACTCATTTCTTTCCAAGAGTTCTGGTACTAGAGATGAAGAAATTTCTGTGTAACTCCCATTTGAGAAGGAGGCAAAAGTTATTTATTGAGGACCTAAAACCACTTTTTTTTGGTTTTTTTGTACTGGAGTTCTAGTGCACTTTAACCTCACATTCTAGAAAGACAAATTCAAACCAAAATAAGCAGAGACAAGGAATACTGGAATGATGGAGGAGCTATTGTAGAAAATCAAACCTTTGGCACGCTTAGTCTTAGCAAATGAAAGGCTAAGGTTGTTATTTATAGAGGGCAGTCATACCTGCCTGGGAAAGTCAAACCTAACCCTCCAAACACCAGGTGTAAGGTGGAGCTGGAGTCACATCTGGAAGGAGCCAGCCAGCAAATAGATTTATTGTCCCACAGGGCTTGTTGTGGTTCAGTGTTTGTCCCTGGCCATGACAGTGGAGGGCTGGGGGATGAGTTCTTGATGGGTGATGAGGGGGACCGAGCCAGAGAGCAGCTTCAAGGTGAGCCAGCAGGACAAAGCCAGTTGAGGTCCCACGGCTCGGGTGAAGGCTTGGAACAAACTGTTCTTTCTTTTACCTAAACTGCAATAATTACCCAGTCCTGCCTGGCGGGGAACCTTAGTTAGTCTTTACAGAAGAGTGGTAGGAATCATAAGGTTGGATTATCTCTTAACTATTTCACAGCTTTATTGTGTTCGTTCCTGCACCACTGGAATTGTTTTGGTGGGGTTTTTTTGGTTTTGTTTTTGGTTGTTTTTTTTTTGTCTCTCACAAGGGAGCGAGCAGATAACTGATGGATTATTGAAATCACTTTCTGAAAGCTCTCCAGGCACTTCTCTGCATATCTGTGGATGTCTAAATGCATTTAAAAGCTGGCCTGAAAGCCCTCCAGGCTGGTAAAGTATGGCTACAGAAGTGCTACAGAGGCGCAAGGTATTATCTCAGTTTTTAAGTATACATGTCTCCTTGGATACAAGGCAGGCTAAATGATAGGGGTTTTTTGTTATATGCTAATTGGCTTTGGAAAATTAATTAATGAAGGAATTGGCATACAAAGAGAATTACTTGGAGGATGCCTGAAGGTTTTTTTAACTTCATTTGTCTGAAAAATGGAAAGTATTCAGGAAATGTCAGGTTGTGTGTCTGAGTTTTTATATTGTAACCCCTCCCCTCCACAAAAAGTAGAAAAAAGGGGCTTTTTTTTTCTTGTACAGAAACAAGCAGAGTCATGAGAGAGTTTTTCAGTATTCTGTGTTATTCCTGTTGCTAAGGCAACTTTCCTTCATCTGTGCTCAGTAAGGCATCCTCAAAAATTCCTCCCCAGAAGGATGGCATTACAGATCAGTGTCAGAAAAATCAGCTGACAATGAACCAGAAAACTGGAAAGTTTTAACAAGAGAGTTCCCAATTTCCTTTATAAAGCCCAGGATGATTTGTAGCAGGGAGGAGCCTGCAGGAATTATAGCAGGTCTGTATGATTAATCTTGTCCCTACGGAATTTCCCTCGACAGGAAGAAACAAGAATAAAACAAAACATTTGGCTTGGTTTTGTTGGCTCTGTCCCATCAGCTTAGATCCTGTATGGTCTCCACTGTACTTTCTAAAAGACAGAGTAAAAATCTCCCTTCCCCAAAAGACTAGTAGATGTTCTTTGCTCTCATCTCTACTCAGATGATGAAAGATTAAAGAGAGCAGGAAATAAAGAAATCCTCAAGATCTCTGTATTCTGCAGCAGATTTGCCTCTCTCTGTTGCATGTGTTCATTTCCAGTCCATCACACAGGCACCACCACGGCTTTCAGTACCACTGCTCACAAAACAGCTCCACTTTTTGTGAGAAGGAGAGCAGAGTTGTCTCTTACCGAAATAGCAGGTGAGAGTGTGCCCTCTAATTTATGCTGCGGGATTCCTCATTCTTTCCTGGCATATGTTTTACCTGCTTGCATTACAAAAGCCTGGAAATCCGTGTCAGCTGCTGGTTTTGTTACATCCTTTGACACAGATCAGATACTGAAACAAGGCTACATTTCCTGGGGGAGTTTGGAATCCCAGCTGGGCCACATTCCTGGACAGAGTAAGGAAGGTGCCTCTCTCCTCCATGCCAAAGGTCTGCTGCCCCAGCAGTGTCTGGCTGAGCTCCCTTCTCCAGCAGCACAGATGATGTCAGGAAAGAGAACAAGACTGGGACTCCTGGAGCACGACCCTGCTCTGACACACTTACCAGAGGAGGCACCTTCAGGCAATCATCAGCTGGGGAGAATTAAACTGTTACTTTATCCTGTCCATTCTATCTGATGGCCACTAATGACCTTATGCTCTGTGCTTTTGTCTAATTGCTTTTTAAAGCCATTTACACTTTTGCCTGGTGTTAAAATATGCATGCTATTGGTCCCAGTAGTGTTGCTGACATAGAAAATGTGATACAGGAGCCAGCAGACCAAATTTTCCTTGGATGTACACTTCTCTAGGGTGAAAATAGAAGAAGGAAAGACTCTGAGACGCTTTCTCTCTTCTGAAGGGAAGCAGTGGCTGCCTTACACTGTGAAGACACTTGTAATATTCACTAGGAAAATACTGTGTCTCCCAAAAAGGAGATGAACCTTGTGTGCTATATGACAACAAACCTTGTGTGCTCTGCCCTCCTGTCCCAATCCATGGCATGTCTCTGCCCTGTGAGAATTTCTGGGCACACTTCCACCATCTTTGGTAGAAAGTTTTTAGTTTCCTCTTTGAAGCCATTTATTTTGGCATGTGGTTCCCAGCTGTTCCAGACCAGACATGACCGTGAGGTTCAGCAGAGACAGAGTTCACTTCCCCCCTCACTCACCAGTGAAACCCAGCAGTTTTCATCCTTGGAGAGGTACAACTCTGATGGATGCAGAACCCATCCTTCATCTTCAGCTCTGGGTGCAGACTCACCTGATACAACCTAGGAGAAGGAAATGCCTGTCCAGTGCCATGCTTCCTCAGGAGGTTTTTCTCCTTCACATAAGGGTTTTCAATAATATTATTTTCCCACTCAAACTCCCTTGTTTTCCAGAATCCCAGGTACTGTAGAAGCAGCATTTGCACATACAGTGCCATTGCAATATATGTGTCTGGGTATGGCATTAACATCAACATTTTTGGCTCACAGATACATCACACACACAACCAAATCCACTCCGTTCACAGGCCTGTTCCCTCTGCTGCTTATTACAGTATTTTCTGTTTTCCCTTCACAGTGTGCACAGCCTTCAGTAGCAACTCTCTGCATGTGATTTCAAGCCATAAAATGTTCTTTCTTGTTCCTTCTTCATCTGCTGGATGAGAATCCCCGAAACCATCTGAGCATCTCCAGCACCGCTGACCTGTTGAACACGACTGCAGTGCTACTTCTCTGGAACCTGCCAAAACAAGCCTTATGCTGTGATGTATGAAACTGTAAGCAATTCCCTCTTTCCAGCAAATTGAGAGCCTCAAAGGGATGCCATTTCTTTTCAGATGGCTCAGGTTTTGCTCACAAGACCTTGGCTTTCATCTTGGTGAGCAGGAAGGGAAAACAGAGAAGTATTGTGGTATGTCTGGAATATGAAAGATACATTCTGCTGCTTCTTTGATGTCTCATGAAAGAAGACTGGAAGAATACAAATGCAATGTCATTAAAACACATTACTAATCCGGCAGGAATGGAGAGGTTGGTGCATTATAAATTTTTGCCCAGTGCTACTTCAGACTCTGCTCTGTAAGATGTTGAGGAAGCTGTCCTGAGTAATGGCTTTCAATACGACAATGAATTTTAAGCTTTCTCAAGTGAAATACAGATGACAGTTTTTAACACAGTTTTGAGGTACCTTGAAGTGGCAGGTGCTGGCTAGAGACCAAAAATCCAAATGGAAAGGTTTAGATATATGGAAAATGGAAGATAATGATGCACAAAATAAATAGAGAAGAATTGAGGAAAATACTGGAAGGAGGAAGAGCAGAAAACAGTTTGACCCACCAGTGAGCCTGGTTCCATTTCTATGGAAATGAGCTCATTACTGCTATTTTTTTTTTTTTTTTAAGCTCCTGGTTGATTCATGAAGTGCTGTTTGAATTCTGATAAGGGCTTCATGAATCACTGAAAAAAACATTTGAACAAAATATCCAGAGTCAAATGATTACCAAGTCCCATAGATTAAACAACTGCCTGAGCACTTTCTATAACAGAGCAGGCACTAGGAGAGCAGCTCCTCCTCTGGTATCATGAGTCTATAAGGTTTCATTCTCCAAAGAAAAGGGATCATGCTTCTGAAAGCTAATTCTGGATGGTTTCTCCACCCAAGAGTCAACATTAAAATGGAAAGACACCTTTGATTTTCCCCCACCACCACCATTCCATGTTTGATCTGTTTTAAAAATCAGCATCCCAAGAACTGGCCATAGAATTACTCCTTGTTCCTCAGAAATGGGAGCATCTGTGTTATTCACATGACAGTGCTTTGCAACCCGTCAGTGTTGGCTGGAGGCACAGCCAAGCAGGGAAGGGAAATGCTCCAGGTCCAGAACTGATTCTTCTTAAACCTTCAGGATGCTGAAATAAAAATCAAATAGAGCAAGTAAGCTTTGTTTGTTTTATAAAGCCATTAATTTTCCGAGTGTCTTTAGACACGAGCAGACAGCTGGGTTTGTAACTCAACAACACTGACTGACTCCACGTGGTATTCATACAGCACCTCCACCTTTCACTGATTCTCTAAACACTTCAAACAGAACGCCCTTGGCAAATTCTGTGACTCTGCTAATTTGCCTTGTACTAATTTTCAAGGTGTGCACAGGTCACCAGCTCTCTCCACATGCATCTTGTAACAGTGCTCTTGCTAGAAATTACACAAAAGAAAGCTAATCCTTTTGCCTCAGTGCATTGCGTGGCTTTTCCAAAACCCCTCACATTTTAGCAATGACACATTTTATCACACTTCAACCGTGGCAAACAGAGCAGCAGCAACCATCCTCATGGGAGATGCACAGATGTCCTGGGGATGAACGTTCTTTAAACAGTAACAGGACCCTGCACTGATGTCAAACAAGGGGTTAAATTAGCATTTGAAGTACAAGAACCAAGGCCCGGTTGGAGGGGGTTTGGAGCAACCTGGGCTGGTGGAAGGTGTCCCTGCCCATGGCAGGAGGTGGAACTGGATGAGCTTTAAGGTCCCTTCCAACCCAAACCATTCTACGATTCTATGAAGTATTTGGGGTTTTTTTAAGTACTCTCCAGAGATGGATGGACATACACACCCACCATTCTGCAGTTATGACGATTTTCATTTTAAAACCAACAGGAGTTTGAGGGATAAATTTCATTATAATTTACATGAGGAATTACACTGGTGCAAATAAGAAATAATTTGACATATATGACTCCACTGAACTGGTACAAACTCAAGCTGATTTTCGTTTTCTAGAATGCAGGATTACTTTTAGAAGAAGGTTGTAAAGTTATAGAGCATTATTCTATTCAGTTGATAGCATTATTAATAATGCAGGGACAGTATTTTCACTCTGTATGTTCCCATACATTGAGACAGGAGCTTGGGAGGCACCAAAGCTGCTTTGTTAAAATACTTCCAAGGTTTTCTTTTTGCATCTCACATTTCTGCACTTCTCAGAGCACCAGAAGCAGAAAGGAATCAGCATTTGAAGAAAAACAAAGACAGAGGATTGATGTGGAAAAGGAAAATATCAAAAGCGGTTTCTCTTCGCTGTGAACTCTCCTGACAAAGCTGTAGAGGTGGCAACAGCTCTGGAGGGAAAGTTTGTGTGCTCTGTGAGTGAAGTGCAAACTGAAGGTCCAGCAGCACTCTGCCATTTCTGAGACCTTCCACTCCCAGGCTTTTTAATTGTAATTTGAGTTTTGACATTATTGATGCCTCATTTCACTCCCTATTTCCCTCCAGGGAAGACTGTGGTGTAGGACAGAAAAACAACTGGTTATTTTGATTATTTACAAAAAGATAAACAATAGCTAAGTAAAATACAGGCCTAGTCCTCATTCCAAAATGTAAAGGAGAAAAATGGTAAAAAAACAGAAGTATCTTGTTAGTGTTCCCTACCACATACAGGGGGAAAAACCTTACTCTTACTTTCTCTTTAATTGTTTATCTGAAGTTCTTATAGAAGAGACAAAGAATTCAAAAGGTGAAAACTGGAACCATTGGGAAGAGAGGGATGTGATCCTGGGAAGGAAATGAAGAAAGTCCAGATTTATCCCTTCATACTATAAAGATAACACACTGTGCAAAGGTAAGAGTTTTACCCACAGATTGCACAGTTTGAATGACCAAAGCTGCCTCTCAAAATAATTTTTTAGTGCCTTTACTTCCTGAAGTTCATTAACTATAAGTTCTTCCATCTACTGTTGTTTTAAGGGTAAGAATTATGCAATGCAGGAAGTTCCAGGTATGTGGCTTTAGAGAACATAAAAGGTTCAGTTATTACCGTGGAAGGCCAGAGAGCCCAGCCCTACTGAGGGAACTTCCCCAGCACAAATCTCCTGTGGAATCCTGCCCAGCACAATGGAAGAACAGGATCCAAACGCTCTTTGCATGGCCACAGTCAGTTTTTGTCTCCAGTAATTTAAGCAACTGGACCTTATTGTCTATTTGACTGCACTTTCCTACTGGGATCACATATTAGTTTGCCCTTTTTCAACGAGAAGCCATTTACTTCTACCAATTTGGTTTTAGTGTTTAATAATTCTAAATCATTAAAGGTTATCTTTAAAAGAAATGGTTTGATTTTCTCTTTGTTAAATCTACAAAGATGTGAGCAGGTAATGACTGTTCCTTTTTCCCTCCAGGCTAGAACGTGGACAGAAGGAAAGTTCACACGGGAAGCCCAGATCTGGGCAAACCAACCCTAAAACTGGTTGGGACATGGACCAGTACTCATGTTCCCATTTCCATGAAGGGGGAAGGCAGTTGCCATAATACAAGTGTCCAAACCCCGATGACTCTGAGTATTCTCTGCTATTGTGGTACATATTTACCAGCTCTTCTATCCCAGGTATCAGTAAAGAAGCTTTGGTTGCCTTCAAGAGTCATTTCAGAAACTGCCCCTGCTACATTAATATAGCACAAAAATAAAAGGAGAGCCACTCATTCCCACTGTGAGCCAGGATAACTCTCCTTGTGTGTCCATTAAGGGCAGGTGCAATGCCTAGCCCATCCACAATATTCAAGTGTACCACCTGCTCTGCAATGAGCTACAAACTCCTTCTGGAAAGCAAATTGGCAGAGTTGCCTCAGTGGTGCTTCCCTGCTGTGTGTGCACAGCATATTATTCTTCCAGATTCCCTTTCTTCCCCCCAGGACAGGCACGTTCATGTGTACCTTTAAAAAATCACAGAACGATCCATGGCCAGTCGATACAAAACCAGCAGAAAGACAATATCATTGATCTGAGTGCACAGCCCTGATAAAGGCAGTGCCCTCAGTGGCTACAAAGACTAAGCAAGGCAGAGCTCAGGTGGTTTTCCTTTTAATTGTGTTGTGCCTTCTCTACCCTCCTTAGGATCCCAAAAACCACTGCACTGCCAGTCTCTGCACCCCTTCCCTTCCTGGGTTAGAAAGCTCTGCTGCAGCACATTTACACCTCCTAAACAAGTGTTCGGAATTAAGAGCATTTAATCAAAACCTTTCTTCTGATTAACTGTCCTTTCATCAGGGAAATTTTAAACACGTTTTCCTTTTCATCACAGGAATGTTGACAGACCTCCTTCATCAGTCCTTTAATTAACAGCAGGTAAGGGAGGCAGAGTGAATATGACACACTGTTACTTCTGCTTGATTTCAAGTCTGCTTGTGAGACTTTCTCTCGGCTCACAGCTGAAATTGTCTTATCTCATACATTCCCAGGATTACTGTTTCATGTAAATGTCATTTTTGCTGTCCAAAACATTAAAAAAACCCACACCAGTGCGCTGTAACTCCTGTCTGTCTCTGAGAGACACGAGGGAAGCTGTATGCTTTTGATCAGAGACAAGATTCCCCACTTCAAAGGAACACCTCATCTGTAAATACCTTACACAGTGCTCCTGCTGAAGGAAGGGGACTCCTTGATTTCATGTCACCCAAGGCTCGTACCGTGGGATTCACACGGTTTAATCTTCCTCCTCTGAACACAGACAGAAAATTAAACAAAAAGGTTCTAAAGACCTTGGGTTCCAGTCTCCTCTCCTTTATCTGAGTCCAGTAGACCCCAGTCTAATACTTCGCTGAAGAACACCCGACTTACTGTGGACTGAGAGAAGAACATGGAAAAAAATTACACATTTCAGAAGCATCATCACAGACTTTTTTTAAACCTAACTCCTCCTTCCTGGGACAGAGAGTACTGGCTACATGGCTGCAGATGCTCCACCATTAATTTGACTGGGATCTTCCAACATTTTTTGTATCACCCCTGGAGATGTTTCTGTTATTTCTTTCCTCACTGCAGTCTAGAAAAGCCAAACAGAATTCCAGTTTTTCTTCAACAGATTTGGGGATGTTGGAAAAGGTCATTAGGTCATTTCATAACATGCTGATCAGCGTGGGCATGGTGGGACCAGGTCACACAAAAAATAGGGACTCTTTGAGAGGTATTTGCAAGTAATTGCCCATGAAAAGAAACTGTTTGGAGTGGGCAGAGAGGGGTCAGTTTTACCATCAAGAAACACCAAAATCAACAATGAGAGTGTGCAGGTATCACTCCCATCTCTATGGAGCCAACAGGAAGCAGCCTAAGATTGAAATTACTTACAGTTTTCTGCACAAAATACCCCTAATTCAGTGATCTGGGTATGGTTTATAGGTCACATAAATTTCATTACAACTTAAAAAGATCTGGTTGTCTGAAAGAATCAAATTTTGGTCTTCAGGAATCTGAATTTTGAGGTTATTTTACCCTGTTGTTCTACTAAAACCTCTTGTGTCTCTCAAAAAAAGAAAAAAAAATTCCATTTACCTGAAGTGAATGTGCAATATGCCAGAAATGTGTAAGCTTTTATTGCTAATTAGGGATTAAAACCTCTTGAACATTCAAGACTGTTAATAAGCTGAAACAAGCCTTTGTTTCTGCTATATTTACTCTCAAGGTGTGCTGCTCCTCTTTTTCTCTAAATGTGATTACTGCAGTAAATGCATAACAAAAAGATCTCGGGGTTCCTTCTCTGGGTTTGGAAAGAACCATTTTTTTTTAGGTTTCTACACCAATATTTGCTCTGTGGAGCAAAGTGTAATCCTTAGTCAGAAATTTGGTATCACAACCTGCTCTTTTGGTGAGGCAGAAGCTCCCCAGGGCAGTGGGCACAGCCCCAAGGCTGCCAGAGCTGCAGGAGGGTTTGGATGATCCTCTGGGCCACAGGGGGTGACTCTTGGGGATGGGGCTGTGCAGGGCTGAGGGTTGGACTGGATGATCCTTCGGGGTCCCTTCCAGCTCAGCACGTTCTCTAATTCTGTGAAAACAACATAAGCAAGCAAGTCCTGCAACATTTATACAGAGTGTGAATTTACAAAGACGTTCTCAGTGTACACAAAACCATATCAGACACTTGCCAGGGCTCGTGCTGCACAGACCTGACAGGCCGTGTTTGTGCTATTAGCACTGAATATGTACCTTTTCACATGCCTGGCTGCATTTTGCCATCTTTGTACTCCTGTCTCGCAGTGAAACTCCCACAACTTCCCAAAGGGTGAAAAATTAAACAGTGTAGCAGACAGAGAGGGACTCTGCAGTTTGTACAAGCTCAGAAAATTCACCGAAAAGCTGAGGGCATACCTGGAAACACTTTTAAAGTATATAAAATTCATGAATACTTTTCAGTTTGCAGCTGAGACATAAATATGTTTAATGAACATGTAGCAGACATCTCACCTCTCCAGCATGGATATATATCTGCTGCTTCACCCTCCCTTGGAAGCAGAGTGATTTAATGTGCTTTGCTAGGGAAGTCACCCTGCAGCAAAATAAATGTGATTTCTGCTGCAATCAAAAGAATTTAAACAGAATCACCTCTCAGCTCTCCCTAGGTTCGTTCATCCAGACATCCATTGCAGCCTTCATTTCCAATACAGAGAAATTAAAGCAGGTTTGTTTGAGGCAATCTTTAGGATTCTCCCAGGAGAGGTGTGAAGTCTGGTCCTGCACAGCCAGGTCTTTCACATGTGCCAGATTTCCTCAGTATGGGCTTTTATTCAGCTCTCTTGGAATAAGTTGCTTTCCCAGTTAGGTTATTTGCATCTCTCTGTCTTCTAAAAGCAAAGGTCTGGTAATGAAAGGGAAAGGGAAATAAAGGGAAAGGGAAAGGGAAAGGGAAAGGGAAAGGGAAAGGGAAAGGGAAAGGGAAAGGGAAAGGGAAAGGGAAAGGGAAAGGGAAAGGGAAAGGGAAAGGGAAAGGGAAAGGGGAAGAGACTCTTCCCTCCCACCTTCCCACCATGCCCTGCCCATGCCCCAGCCAGGAATTTCCAAGTACATCATTCTCCAGGCAAACGAGGGAAAAGAGCAGCGATGATGTGCTAGGAAATCAGCTTTTAGGAGACAGAGTTTGGACTCTGAGCCTGTAGTTGAAGATTTGAATCGCTGCTCCTGCCAACCTGTAGGCTCAGCCCGGGTGATCACTCACAGCAGGGTGGAATTGCAGAGGTGCCAGACATTCTGAATTTCCCTTTCCATGTATTATGGCTCACTGCTTCATGCATCACATGTAGTGCATGAAAATCACTGCAAATCACAGCCTTTTGCTCAAGCAAAGACATTTTTAGCCATCCCTCTCTTCTCATGATGTTCAAACCAGCCTAAATAACCTCCTGCTCCTTAGCTTTGTCCCATGATTTATTAAACAATGGAATCTGAATACTTTCCATGCAAGAGAAATTGGAAATCATATTTTTAATTCAGACACACAGGATCTGCACATTTATTAATCCAGTGTAATAGTGTCATGTAACCATGATTTTTCACTAGTCATTAGTGAAGAAAGTTGTCTGGCAACCACTGAGAGCTCAACAGAACAGGTCAGGACTATCATTTTCCATTAATATGCTGCTGTCACCATGTTAAAGTGCTAAAAAAAGGGACAACTCAAAGGATATTTAATATGAAGAACAAGCTTCTTTTTCATGTACATTACTAAACAAATTATTTATTCCCCTCCATTCACATAGAAAGTTTTAAACATAATTGCTAATACATTTTAGACAAATACATTAGAAATCTCATCTCCCAAGTTACAACTCTCCAAACTGGCTAAATTTAGCCACTCCTATCATTATGTTCACAATTAAAAAAAATTTAAAAAATCAAAAGTTGCTCAGAAAATATTGATTTAGCAAATGTCTCACACCACTATCTTACTTTCAGCAATTTTGTACAACATCAGGATGCATTATCATACATTTTACTCCAGAATGAGGGAGATGACCCTGGACAGAGAGATCAGGTTGGGAAGGCAGCTGGAGGAGGTCAAAGCCCAGCTCTAAAGCAAGGAATTTGAACCCAAAATCTTGCACTGGGTTTCTCAGGATCTGCTTCTGACGACAAATTAAAAACAAACAAACAAACAAACAAATAAATAAATATATTATCAAGATCAGCAAGGAAATGGGGGCTAAGGCTCTCTGGCTTGTAGGATGTTCTATCCCACAGAAAGAAATACCCTCTGAAATCTGGGAACTGTGTGAGATCTGCAGGAACTGGAGGCTGAGAAAAATCTGTTTCTGTTCAGAAAACAAAAGCTGAAGAAGGGGTTTGTCTAAATGATGGTTTGGTTGATTGGTTTGGTTTAATATCTATTATTCTAAATGTTCTTCCCACAAAATTCTTAATAATTCCAGGTAGTGTTGTGAATCATTATGAAAACCTTCCCTAAATTAATTTTCCCCAGAATTTATCTACCAAAGTTTGGGATCTCTCCTTCAAAGACAGACACTACTTTGGAGAAAGGAGCCCGCTGACTTATTTTCTATTGAACATTTGAGAATCAGGAACTCAATCCCAGTCAAGTTATTTTCCCCACCTCTCAAACATCTCATGTTCCATCTTGCTGCAACAATGAAATAAGAACATACTTGGCATTTTCCACAAGTATTCTGATCTGTTTTCATATAATTTTACCCCCAATTTAGGTTAGAATTTACCTTAATTGAGCCAAATTCTCAGCTTTTTCTTCCCTCTAATGTCATTTTTGCAGGCAGCTCAGCAGATAATTTTATGCTACTGCAGGCACACAAGGCAGATTCTAATATTGATCTGAATTTTTCCCTTGAATATGATTTGCATTCCTAGCCTGATCTACTCTTTTTTTTTTTTTCTTCCCATAGAACATGATTTACATTCTTAGGTCTTGCTGCTTCATTTTAAAGCCATCTTGAAAAAGTCTCTTTCTAATCATCCTTCTAAATTCATGTGGGAATAACTCTTCCTACTGATGCTTAGGAGAGGAAAATCTCAAATAAATTGATGCTATTCTTGCCCACTGTAATGACTGGAAACTGTATTTGTTGATGGAAATTAGAGAATTTTTATAGCTTACTAATAATCTAGCTCTGGGACAGCTAATTACCAGGGCTTGCCGTGTCTGAATACTGAGGAAGTGCATTCAATCTTCCAGCTCCTCTGAACAGGAAAATATCAGCAGGATCAGCCAAAGACCATCCTTGTGGCATAACAGTAAACTCCAGCAGGAAAAAACCATTTCACATAAAGCAAAAGAGAGACAGTTTCTCTGGATTAAACATAGCTAGGTTGGGGAAAACTTAATTTCCTTTTAGCCAAGGCCTATTTCCACTTGCCTTCCCCACCCACTGCACGTGTTGGAGGGGCAGATTCATTCCAGAGTATGAGCGTGGCCTCCTGAATTTTGCCCAAATTCAAAAGTAACTCTGGGACAAGAATCAGTGACATTAATGTTCTGAGTTGTTCTTACCAAGTTCATTCATTTCTAAAAGCACCTATGTTTTAAATTTTTCTTTTGCTACAAGAAGAAAGGTGCCTCCTCAAAATTCTTTCTGTTAGGTCTGAATGGCAAAAAGTAATTTACATTGCTACTACACTGTCCCCTTATCATTATTATGTTCATCTTTTTCCACATATACTTTATTCACTAGAGGCAGTGAATATTATACTTACAGCTTTGAACACAGCTGACATATCACAGTGGTCTGAAAACACTGGAAGAGGAAAATAAGAATTTTTTGTAGTAGAAGTATTGTATCACACTGGAAAGACACAAGGGAGAGGTTTTGTACATCACTACTCTGTTTGGTTTTAAGTTTATTATTGAAGTGGGAAAAGGAAACCCAGATTTTAAGAAACTCCAGACAGGACAGACTCAGCCATTTTCACCTCCAGCATCAAACACTGGACTGGATCTTGATTACTTAAAAATTCCCCTAAAATACCTAAACAAGAACTGCAAATATATACTAAAACATCACATTGAGCACCATGACAGATAGTTTTGGGGGCTGAAAGCAAAGACAGCACTCAAGAGGGAGGATTCTGTTTCTTAGGATATTATTGGCCAATACACCTTCAAGTGACAGGTAAAAGTAGGAAAATCTATTTCTATAGGATAGAAAATAATTTCCTAAAGTAGGAAAACATTTCCTGCTTGTATTAAATAATAACTACTTTTTTCAAGCCGATGAAAGTTCAGTTCATCTTTAAACAAACAAAAGATAGCTGTAAACTTTAATAAGATCACCAACCAGTTTGAGTCATGAACACTCCTGCAGATGCCTCTGCTGATCTCGCTGCTCATTCACGCCTGCCTTTACCCAAACCCAGCAAAGACAGCTGAGCCAGAGGGAACTTTTAACTCTCAACTTTGTAAAAGAGAAACTTGCCCCAGAACAGTGATTTTGTGAGACTGGCAGGATATCTTTGGCATCATCAGAAGCTACACCTCAGTGGTGCTCCTTTCAGCTGCAACCTCTGCCAGGCCACTCCTCCACCTACACTTTGGTACCATTTGGCAGAGGAACCTGCAAATCCCAGAGGGTTTACCTGAATAATCCCTTTTCAGTGCAGGACATGCCCCAAAGCAGACCACAGAATTGCAGCACCTGCATTTAAGGTGGGATTCTTCATTAAAAAAATAACTCTAGGCATTTGCAGGACAATTACTTTTGACATTAAACAAATTATTCTCCAGTGCAAGGTGTTGAGACTTTAGTCTATCACTGGAATTAATGAGGTGATCTCACACAGCATTGCAATCTATAAATTACACTTTTGAACTAAATCCCATTTGCCTGTGCTATAATTATCAGGCTTTGTGCCTTCCTAGGCCTTGTGTTTGCCCAAAGAGAGCAGAAGCCCAAAGTTAATAGCTCAGTGACCTTCCCTTCATAGACAGCAAGTGAAGAGATGCAGAAAACTTCAGAGGTTGATTCAGATCAGAGTCACCTGCTGGAATTGCCTGTCCCTGTGTTGGTTACACACTGAGTGGGGGATATTCAGTTTAGCAGAGACAAATCTCCACCTCAGCGTTCTTGGGCCTTTAAATCTGGGACTTGTTTTACTTCACCACTTTAGTCATGATTATGTCAACGTGCTCAGAGTCTTTACTGGGACAAGAGAAAGCAAAGTGCAATTATCAGAGTGTGGATTTTCTCCTCAAAAGCACAAAAAGCACCACCCCAATGTTTGGCCACAACTGCACTCCAAAGCCTTTCCGATTGTTTCATCCCTGTAACTTCTTGGTACTGTCGTTCTGATTGTTAAGCTGTTTCTTTGCTGCTGTTACACTTTTGGACCTGCAGTCTCCCCTCTGGAGGTCTTTCTGCCTCTCCCTGTTCCCCCAGAGCACTTTGTGGGTGTTTTTAAGCTCTGGTAGCCCATTCTGTGCTTTTGTTTCCTGTTTCTGTTCTACCTCTGAGTGAATGGAGGGCATATCGATTTTTTTATTTTATTTTGTATTTTGAGGTGCTCTCTTTCCTCATTAATTTAAGGTTTTGAGTAAATAGTCTCCTCTTCCAGCTATCATAACCCAGTTAATGGGCTGTTTGCCACAAAGGTCAGTCCTTGGAACAGAGCAGAACAATCATGGGGGTAGAAACAAAGCAACTTAGTGACCCTGATTTTTCAGTCTAAAGAAACTGCAGTTTTCTGAAAAGACTTCCAACCTGTTAATCAGATTAGCAGAGAGACCTAATCCTCTGAAATACTGACTGCTCCTCAGGACTTCTGTTTTATTCTCCCCACTGCCTCATTACTGCCTTTCACATTCAGAGTCTTCCTTTGTCCAACAACCCCCTCAGCGATCAATTCCCTCCTGTCTCCTGGATTTTATCAATGAAAAGATTACAGGACAGGGCAGAACAGGAATCTCAATATTCACTATTAAAACCAAACAGGTAACCTTTGAAACTAATTTGTTAGGACTGTGAATTGAATATCATCCAAAGGCACATTTTTATGTGTGCCTGTGTCATGGTTTGGTTTTTTGGCACCAATGTGAAAGTTTCATCTCTTAACAGCTATTATGAGCTATTTCAGTCCCTTCAGGCATCTCTGGAAGATGCCTGTGCTTTAAACAGCTAAGCTCTTTAGTTCAGGAATGAATTTATATGTCATCACATACACAATTTTTATTTATTTTGATATGCATATATAAATATAGGTATAAAATACTAAAAGTCCAGCAGCTGTGTACTTTAGCATGGCAATGTAGAGCTGCTGTTTGCATTGTGTGCACGGGTTTGTTAGGAAATCCAGATTCTGGAAGAGTTGTAATCCGTGCAGTTGGTGGTCTCAAGTGTCAACACATCTGCATCAGTGGCACAGCAACGCTTTGCCAGGAATTAAAATATCACAAGTCTTTATGCACTTCTGAAGTCATCACCTCTGAAATCATCACCAGCACTGAAGCAGAGATTTGACACTTGAGATTGCAACTGCCTGGGATAAAAACCAACCCTTTTCAAACCAGCACAGCGTGGGAATGCTTTCAGGAACAGCTCTTCATTTGCTCTGGTGCACGTCTGATTTTCTCGTGGATGGCAGAGAGGGTCTAAGGCCCCGGGAACTAAATATTCATTTTCAGGAGTTTGGAAAGGCTCTCGAGGGCTGCAGAGCCTGTTTGTTCCCCCGTAGGTGTGTGAGAGTGTCTCTGTGTTACACAACAGGGCTATATCAGCAGCCCCAGGGCAGACTGGAAACCATCAGCTGAAGGGGTGAATTCTGGAGGCAAACACAAACTGCTGATATATCAGAGTTCTCACAACACAGCACGAGAAAAGAGGCTGCCTGGAGAGGGGAGGTGTGAGAGACAAGGCGTAGGGTTATCTCTAAGATATGCAGTGAGAACTCTGTTCTTGCAAGAACAGAGAAGAGTTAGGAATTACTGGATTAGGAGACTTTTAATAACCTTCAAAGTGGGAGCAAAAGGAGTGTGTGGAGGATGCCTTCAGTTTGAAATACAAATTAGGTTTGACACATGAAGTAGTTAAGACACTGAAAGGTGATCTATTTTAATTTGCCAAGGGCTGTGAACACTGGGTATATCCCCTAAAAATCTGCTCTAATGGTGGCAAAGTTGGTTCTGGGAGGTGCAGGTAGATCTGTGCCAGCTGTAAATAGTACCTGTAAATAGGCTGGGCCTCCTTCTGTCTTACCCTCTCAACTCAGAGCTTGTTTGTTTGCACAGATCCATCACAGCACCACTTGGGCTGGCTCTACTCCTACATTTCATCTGTATGACCCCAGCCTAAGAAGGAGAGGAGATTAATTAAACAGGAGTGTCAGCTCAGCTGACAGTTGGGTACAGGAGGTCAAGCAAGGACTCCAGATGTGCTTGTATGGCCAGAGACGGAGAAGGGCAAAGAAACACCTGACTGGTGATCTGAAGGACACTTTCTGAAGTCCCAGGAGACTGACAGGAGGTCAGGGCAGTGGAACTCATGAGTGCCTCCAAAATACACCCCACAGGGCAGACGTGCCTGCCACGAAACCTTAAAATGGTCTCCAAACGAGCCCCAGAGCTGTGAATACAGAGCAGCAGAGAATTTCCTATTTAGATTTACTCAGCTTTTCTGAGTCAAAAATTAGCCCGTTTAAGAGCTTATCTTTGTCCCAGTTGGCTTTAATCAAGCGCTGCAGAAGCTAGAAAATGTTTCAAGTGAACAGAACTCTTGGGCAGAGGGCCCAGGGAACAGGATAGCAGCTATTTAGTGCTCTCTTTCAATGCTCTTGCTTTGCTGGTTTTCTTTGTGGTTGCATTTCTGGAGTTTTCAACACAAGTGAAGCACCAGCACTGTAGGTTTCACAAACCAAATGAGAGGTGCAGGTAGAAAGAGACCCTTGAGGAGACAAGTTCAAGCAAAAATTTAAAATCATTCTCTTGACAGTGTCAATCTGATCATCTTTTAAGTGTTCACTTTGCTATGATCTCTAATGCCCTTCGTGTAGACTGATATTCTCCAAATGACAGAATCCCTTTGGTTTTTTTTCAAATATTCTGTATGGAAACACAGTCACTTTTACTTTTTAAATAATACCCCAGGAAAACAAAAATCAACACACTTCATACGAGGTGATGACATGCCTTAAAAGGGTTTTAGTCAAATGAACTCAGGCAACACTAGTTAAATTTTAAGGTCTTGGAAAATCTGATTAAAATCTGTCATGAAACAAACATACCCTGTCTATGCGTAAGAGAAAAATCTTGGAGAATATTGTATCATATATTGAATTGTATATAAACAGGATCTCTTTAACATCCTGCCGTTACTCCTTCCCCCAGAGCTTATTTAGTCACCATCTCACTCCTCTGCCCACCCTGTGTCACAGCACCACTGCCCCCTCTCCTTGTTCTGGAGCTTTTACATTCAGATGAAGCTGAAATTTTATGAACTGTCTTTCTCATTTTTGCCTCTAAATGTCTGTACTTCTACCATAGACCCTTAAAAATAGTCAGTAAATGGGAATTTAGTGCTTGCTGCTGATAGATAACATGAGAGCTCCCAGCCTGCTGTTTGCTCCGAACAGTGCCAAGTTATGATGCTTCAAAACATTACTTCTGGTATTTATTTATTATTATTCATTATTGCTATTTATTTGGTATTTTGGTCAACTCTGCTGGACCAAACACTCAAACTAAACTCTCTCTTTGCTCAGGTGGTGCTTTACCTGACCAAATTTGCCTCAGTCTGTCTCTCCTAAAAGTGGGAAAATGTAGGAATCAGTGCCATCCCATTTCCATTCCCTTCCTCTGCTGCTTGAGCTTTGCCAGGAAACAACTCCTACAACCAAGGAACTAATAGTGAAAAATCATTATTATTACAAAACAACTGAGTCTTCTAAAACCTTGCCAGCAAAATGACTTTTGAAAAGGTTACTTTCTCCAAACATATAATTTCTTTCATTAACTTGTGGGAATAAGAGCAGGAACAGAGCTGACAAGACTAATGACAAGGCAGTTCAGTGGAGTGTCTGTGCCCAGAGCACATCAGGTGATCAGAGCTCCTACAGCCACCTGAGAAGTGTCTTTTGAAGTCATTAGGACTTAACAATTAATAGAGAAATTTGTTTGATGGTTAGATGCAGCCACATAAAAAAGACATTCAGCTCCAATTACCCATTATTTTGCCTGTAACACATTAAGAGCGTACTTTAAAGGCATTTTCACATCCAAACCTATGTAATTGAAAGAGAAAAAATTCAATTCACCAACTTCACTACATTTAAAAAAGAATACTGAGTTCTGTTTTAATAACAAATGTGCAAAATAATCATGACTTTGAACTGAAAGGATGAAAGATTTGAGTCAAACCCGAGGAATCAGTGATGTCCATTTGCTTTTTTATCAGTTTTTGTCCTTACACAATATTTCTATGATAATGGTTGTCAGGTTTTTTTTCTATTGCCCGAAGTGGGATATATTGAACTAGATATCAAATGTTCATCTCCCTGCAGTCAGCAGCAAAAATCCTTCTTCTTTTTGAGAGTTATTCTTTATTAATTGGGTCTCCCGACCCTGTTAATTGTTAACAGCAAAGGGATCGAGAGACCCAGGACTGTGTCTGATCTGAGTTACAGCTCTTGAATGTGCTCTGAATATTTCATTATAAGACTTAATTTTGCACCATGAGACAACTTGAAATAGCTATTATTTTTTCTTACCTGCACTTCCCATTTAATGTTTAATGCTTCTCTCACTCCCTTCTCAAAAGGTGCCTCAAATTCACTCTTAACTTGATTTAGAAACTTTTCCTATTTCAGGAAATTTAGAATTGGTTTCTGCTCCATGCTCTGGATAATTCATGAGGTGTTTTTCTGGTTTACTCCTTTTAGTTTCCAAGCAGGACTTTTTAAAGTTAAAAAGTAGTTCTGTTGATCTGTAACTGATTGGCTGACTATATAATTAGCCTTAATTAACTTTTATCCAAGTTCAAACAGTGCAACTACAATTTCCAGGAACTGAAAGCTCATCAGAAGCTGCAATTTTTTTCTCCCCCGTGCAGACCCTGGGAATCAATTTGGTGAATGAGTGTGTGCTTTTAAGGAGAAAGAATCTGATCTGTGGATTTGTAGGGGACAGTTTTTCCTAAACCTCCTAAATATCTGGTGACACAAAGTTCTACACAAATACTGTCCTCTCTGGCAAGAGCAGAGGATGTGAAGTTGAAAACAAAAATATTTCAAATTCTGGAATTGGTTCCCATTAATTGAAATACATTTTTCATCACCTTGCTATTTGTCAACTTGTTAATTTATTTATATTTTGCTGAGTGACTCACAACAGCCATCACAACTTCCTTTGAAAGATAAAAGTTAGTCTTTTTTATACATTTGTTTGCCTCAGGTTTGAAATCTTATAGAAAACATCAAATATTCCATCACTTGACAATAAAATCAGAAGTGGCAGTTTGGAATATTTATTCTAAAATAATCAAAGGAATTCTTTGATGCATACTTCAATAATTATTTAGTACATTTTACTCCTATAAATATGTTTCTTTGCCTTACAGACACAGGGGAAAACTCTTAAAAGATATTTCAAATGAATAATTCAAACAATGACTGACAATATAATTGTTTATATTTTTTTCTGTTGGCACATTCACTTTATTCCTTCAATTTATAAACCAAGTTATCACTCTCTGTGATATTTATAAAAGTTGAATAAATAAAAGAAACTTTATAAAGATGTCTTGTCATTTTTTTCTTCCTGTACATTTGCTAATCTGCTCCCATTATTTTAGTTGTTTAGTTGAGAGCTCCTGGCACCACTTGTATTCCACCTTTGGTGGGATTTTAGCTATACCCAGAAAACACATAAGCATTGGTAATTAAATTGCCTTATCAATTTTCTGCAGCCTATTAAATTGTTTTATTGTAAAGGAAGATTAATGTCTTCCATAGAAAGAGGAAAATACCTAAGCAGGAGTCCATGGATTAAAGCTGTGATATCCTGCACAAACCCACTTTCTGAAGGAATTCTGAAAGAGGTAAAAGTAAATTGAAGTGAAAATGTAAGGGTATGAAATGAAATCACCAGCTGAACAGGAATGAAAATACTAAGATGGAATTGGAAAACCTTTCATATGTGGAAGAATCTCTTAGGGAATGAATTGTGTCTCTTGTGAAGGTAAAAAACTGTCTTATATATATTACAAAAATCTTAATGAATTTGTTAAAAAACAGGACAACAATAAAGCCACAAAGAGAGATTTAAAAACTCACTAAGAATAAAAATCTGCTGGGGGCAAAACAAAGATTTATATAAATAGGCAGATACAAGAACAAAACAAAGAGCAGGAGGAAAGGAGCAGGTGGAAGTGCAGGAAATGGAGCCCAACACACAGAATTATGGCTCACAAGGACAGAAAGCACTTTGAAGTGATGGGCTTGGCAGCAGCAGCTCACAGAAAAAAGGAAATGTGGATGGAGCCACTTTCCTGTCAGCAAGAGCAGCCTCTCCTTTTATCCTCATTTCCCTGGACCGCTTTAATGGCTCCAGACCAAGTTCCATCCGGAATAAAGGGCAATTCCTGAGCTGGGGATTCACACACAGCCCCCAAAATGTGCTTCTCACACAGCCCACGAGCCCAGCGTCATCCCTGAGGTTACACCTGCAATCCCACCTGGAGTGCAGAGCTGCTCGTGCCCCCGCAGGGTTGGGATGGCAGGGCTGGCTGTGGGGCAGGACAGGACAAGGGAAAAGCAGCATTCAGATGGGAGCACTGCAATCAGCAGGTGGAACTGGGAGGGAGATCGATATCCAGGTCTATGGGAGAGCTTCTGATAACAGAGTTGACAACAATTGTCCCTTGCCTAAAAATATCCGACCAGTATTCCTGCAGGTACTTCTAAACAAAAGCCTCAGCTTGGTAAAACAGAGGCTAAAAAATGTTGAACTCCTCCACTACTGCGAGTCAAGGTCCTACATTGTGGCTGTGAGGAAGTTCAATGAACAGTTGAACTTCAGTAAATCAATTAAGATTAAATCAGATGAATTTCTAAAAAGGAAAAAAAAAAACCACTACCAAAAAAAAAAAAATTCTCCTGGGATCAATGCCACCTTCCCAGTTTTCAGCCAGACAGTTCTGTTTTAAAATATTTTGCTCAGAATTCAGACATCTGCTTTACTGTGTGTTTGTTTTGCAGGTTTGGTGGTAGAGGGACTGGCAAGGGATGAGGTCTGCTGTTTATAATGCTGGCCTGCCTCTGTCTTCTCTGTGTGCAATTTATTACCTGATTTAACTGATTGAGAAAGATATTTTAAAAATTGCTGAGGTCTCACTGCAATGCCAAATAAAATTAAGGATGTGCTTAAGTACTTAATGGCATGAAATAACAGTTATTCTTCTATTTGCTTTTTTTGTTTACTGGAGACTTGTACTGAACTCAGTTCACTGCTTTTCAAAAAAACATACACTGAGAACTTAGTTAATTCAATTAAGGAGCTGAAAGCACACAATAAGCAAAACATCCTCCCCAAAATATGTGACTTTTCTCTTTTCATTGCAGCAACACTCCAAGGCAAAAGGACACACGGGCAAAGGTTCCACCCTTTACAGAACCACTGCATTCCGGGGAAAAGCCTTTCAGACTGTCTGGAGTTCTGAGAGAAAATAAGGGCAGAGGGCAGAAGGTTGTTTAAATTGATCTCTAACTACTAACACAGGAAAGGAGGAATGGACTGGAGAAAGGGAGGAATCAAAACAAGTCCAAATCAGGGGCATTTATCTGTCAGGAGCAAACGGAGGTGCCACAAAAGCCTGTCTGGCATGAATAGAAGTGCCCAGTGCTCTGCTGGGCAGGAACACTTTTCTTCTCTGAGGAGCCCAGAGAAGAATTCTCAGCATTTCTGTGTTCTGCTGCTCCCATAAATGATGCTTTGGAGCATTGATTCTGTCAACACTGTTCCTAATCCTGACATTTTCTGACATTTTCCATTTTGTAAAATAAAAAGAGTTTAAAATGTTTAGCTTTGACCTTGACATAATGAGCTAATGGATCCCAGCAAGGAAATAGAGGTAGTACGAGTGTATTTGTTCCAATCTTTCCTTCAGGTGCTATCAAAACTGCAAATTAAATTATATTTTTTTATCAGAGGTGCCTGGAAAATGGATAATCTTTCGGTGGTGGTGGTGAAGCCATGGAAATGTTCCATCCTGTATGGGGACAGAGGTCCCAAGAGAAAATAATTCAGGGTTTCCAGAAGAAAATGGATTTAGGCACAAAAAACATGGTGCAGTTTTATTTTAGCTTGCCCAGTTTTACTACCTGCCCATAATCCAATTGAATATGAATTTCCAGTGTAAGGTCCAGAGGTTTTCCTTTGGTGTTATGAACAAAGCAAGGTGTTGTGCTGTCTCCTGGATAGGCTTGGTATATTTGACTCTTAGAACTTCTTTCCTCATAAGAATTTGAAATTAAAAAGTGTACAGTAGTAAGAAGTGTGTCCTCCATGTGATTCAGGGGCCAATCAAGCCTGATCACAGTCAAAATGCAAATGCAAAGCAGTTTCTCTTCTTGCCTTTAGTCCCTCTCTTCCTAGTCAATGCAGGTCATAAAAAGAGCAGTGACATATAAAAGCTTTAAATGAAATCACAGACGTACAGACACTCTTGTTTCTACCTTCCATCAGTTCAAACAAATGTCATTGTACATGTATTGTAAGACCTGTGATTGATCAGATCAACTTCTGTGACAGCATCACTTCATATCACAGAGTCAACTGATTATGTTCTAGAAGTCTCTGTACAGTCTCAGTAGCAAAAGGCATAAACACTAAGAACAGGAAAAAAGATTCTGAATTTGCTTACAATGTTGACTTGGCATTATATTGCTACACATCCTCCTCTTTTTCTGGCTTTACTCCCTCGTTCTTCTTCAAGGATCAACTCAGAAAGGTTCGATGTAGTGAAATTTAAACCTTTATTCCTTTTTAATATATATAACACTGCATCCAAAGATCACACAGGGAGGAGAACAGTCATGGCCAACACCCAGACAGAGCAAACAGGCTTAAAGAAGGTGGGGAACCTCAGCTGTGTCTCGGTTGGCATCCCTCCTAACAGCATGGCAAACACTTAGGGACTAACAGCATCAGTTATTTTTTCAAGGCAACATCAGGAACCCCAGAAATGGCCAGTGGTAAACCCTCCTCCTGTGGGATCTGCAGCATATCCTGCATATTAAGAGGCCATGAGCCACGTTTCATCAGAGGAACTGGACAAAGATCTTGCAGGGGTGTTGATGACTCATATTTCACCAATTAAAAGGCCTTCCCAAATCACTGCAGCCCTGAATATCTATTTCCAGTGGGTTTCTGGGGAAAGAAAAAGGGAATGCCAAAGGCAAAAAGAACTGAATGACAGTGGATAAAGTGGGGAAGGGCAAGAGCTGAGCAACTGGCAGGTGGGAAAAAAGGAGGTTACAAGGTGGGAAGGAGCTTGGAAAAGTGGAGGTTAACAGAGATGGGAAGGGTAAACCTGAAAATCACAGAATGGCTTTAGCTGGAAGGGACCTTAAAGCTCATCCAGTCCCACCCCCATTCCATGGGCAGGGACACCTTCCACCAGCCCAGGGTGCTCCAAGCCCCCTCCAACCTGGCCTTGGACACTTCCAGGGATCCAGGGGCAGCCACAGCTGCTCTGGGCAACCTGTGCCAGGGCCTGCCCACCCTCACAGGGAACAATTCCTTCCCCATATCCCATCTAACTCTCCCCTCTGGCAGTGGGAAGCCACTCCCTGTGTCCTGTCACTCCATCCCTTGTCAATAGTCTCTCTCCATCTTTCTTTAGTCTCCCTTCAGGCTCTGCAAGGTTAGATCACCCCAAAACCTCCTCTTCTCCAGGCTGAAAAATGAGATGGTTGAAAGTATTTACAGTTTCATACTGTCATTTTAGACATTTCAAGTTATTCCATTGGTTTCTCCCATATCAAAATCTAATTTGGGGGACTAAATCTTGGCTTGATAACACAGACCTTCTTTCTTGGCTTCTGGGTAAGACTGCTTGTCTCCTTCGAATCATTTTAGAAGGGTTGATGTTTACAGATCCTGCAGGCACAGACAGAAACACCTGGGACTTGCCCAGCTCAGGCCAGGCACCCTGTCTCCAACCCCGTGCCTTGCTCTCTCCATCAAGGGGACAGGAGTGGCCTTCCCTTCAGCACAAACTCAGCACACAGAGCTGAAGGTTGGCAAAGGTCTGAACAGATAAAAGGGGGATCAGCATTACAAGGAACCACACCCAGAGATGCGTCCACAGAAATGGCCATAACCTTCTGACACCTAATCAGGGGGAGGTTGTCTGTAAGTTCTTTATATGGAGAAATCCACAGAACTGAAACAAGTTTGGAGCCATTTGTCCACTCTCCCACCTCTTCAGATGAGCCCAAGGATGAGTCTGCAAAGGGCTGACAGTGCTGGTTTCAGTGTTGCTTATCTTCAACATGATCCCCATTGGCAGTTCTAACTTAAATCTACTGCTTTGTCTTCCAAAGAGGGACAAGTGTTTTAAATAAATCTTCTCTTCCTGCACTCTGTGTTAGCACTTCATTTTCTCCAAACTGAGTAAAGCATCTATCCTGATTTACCAGACATCTGGGAGAGACAGGAGCAACAACACTGCTTATGAAATCCTCAGGACTGCCCAGAATCCCTTGTAGCAAATGTCTTGGGTCAGGAGTTCAGACTACACTCTGAACAAAGATAGATCTTTCCTTGCTGTATCCCAGCCTCTCTGGGTCTCAGTCAAATCTTATTGGAGTCAAAATAAATAAGCTGCACTGGGCCTTTTGCCTGTCAAAGGGAGCTGCTTCCCCACACTTCACAAGCTCATATTCCTTCCTGGCTGTTGGATGGCCAGTGAAATCTGAGGAAGGGAATTCAAAATGGACAAGTCTACCTGTATCTCCTCCAGCAGCTTGGCTGGGAAAAGCAGTTGTTTGGAGCCATCACATTCCGTTTGTGAAAACACAAGCATCCAGCACAGCGAAAAACCCCTGAGAACGATTTCTCTTTAAATATATTCTAAGTAAAACTCAATGCCCCACAAAGGAAAAGCCTGTGACTACATCGGGAACACGAGGCAAACAACCACTTTGTGTATAAACAGCCACGGTGGGGGAAAAGGCTGTTTGCTTATTTTTATTTTCCCTCTAAATTGCAACTGTCATGTAAACCCTTTAATAAAAAGATCAGAGCCAGTCACTAAAGTGCTAGTCAGAAATGCCAGACACTGCAGAAATCAGCATTTTAATTTGAGTTTTGAACAGAATGAAGCCTTAACAAAGCTCTCAAGCTATTTAAAAATGGGGGAAATTAGCTGAACGAATGAAAGAAAATAACACAGCTGGTGACTATTTAAAAAGGAAGAGCAAGACTGTTTTTGTAAGTTCAAACAGGGATGTTCAGAAATAAGTTCTTATAGACAAAGCAAAATCACATGTTGCACAAATATACAACTATATATCTCTTTATCTCTCCAGATCAGGGTCTTGGCAATAATTAACCATAATGAAGGTTTCTCCAAGAAAATTCTAGAATCCTTAACTCTGAAAGAGCCTGCAAATATCTGGTTAGGTTCATATATACATACATATATATGTGTGTGTGTGTATGTTTATACACACACATTTGAAACTAACCCACTGCAAAGTTCTTTCAGAAGCATCCCTTCTTTCTGTACATTATTTAACTTGACTGAATTATTCTGTAGCATCTGGGAAGACTAATTTAGGCAAAGAAAATTTCCAGCTAAAACCAACATCCAACTTTTGTATAATTTTTGGACCCTTGCACCACAGCAGCTACTCAGAGAGTACACACAGCCTGCTCCACCCTCACTCTGGGCTCAGTTCCAGCAGCTGTCCAACACGTCTCCAAGTTCCTGAGTAGTTCATTTTGCCATCAGAACGTCAGAAAATGCAGTTTTTCCTCTGCAGGCAGAAGCCTGAAGTGGGACAGGACCAGCACGTTGAGCTGAGCTCCTCAGCGTCCTGAACACCTCCCTGCAGAAATCCTGCCTTCCACACAGAACCTCAGCATTGTCCAGCACAATTCCTCTGGCAGAAATGATGCATCTAATCTGCAAAAAGAAAAAGAGAGAGAATAAATGAGGAGGAGGTATGATAAAGTCAGGAACTGTGCAGGTGAAAAGCTCCCAGCCGTTCAGGCACTGCTGAACCTGGAAAGCCAAAGGAAGTTATATCAGTCCCACAGCCCTCCCACCTCTCCTGTCTCCCACTACTGCCAAAAGTATGGAAAATGCAGCACTTTTTGATCTAATAATACACATAATTTATCTCTTTTCTTCATATTTTCACACTTTTTATAGGTCTGCTTATTTCATGTCTCTTCAGCAACCCAATCATTTCATGGTAAACCCTTCAGGGCTTTGCTTGGGATTTTTTTTGACTGAAAGAACTGGGGTTTTTTCAAGTTTTACAGGTTTGAAAAAATATTTTAATTTCTTTAATTTTCCACTTACACCTTACAAGTCAGCATGGCCCCACAAAATCCTTCAGTGGTAAACAGCTGGACCGAGTCCTCTCTAGGTCAGCGTAAAGATGAGAGGTGAAGGAGAAATTAGATTGCTGAAGCTGAGTCATCATTTTACCAGAGCATTCCCCAGGAGCCTCCCAAAATAACCAGGAGGTGTACCCAGCCTTCCCCTCACCTTCCACAACCAGAAGTGTTCACCTTCCAGGACCAGGAGGATTTAATGCATCCTTGCTTTTATTAAAACCTGCGGACACCTTTAATTCCACCCTGAACATATTTCTCCTTGCCAGTGTCTTTGAAACCCATTCAGCAGGTGGAATGTTCTGAGAGCTTTAAAAGGCCAGGTTCCTGTTTTACACTCTCATTCCTACAGTTTTGAGTCTAATCATCTCCAGTACCACTGAACAACTTAATAGGCTGCCAAAACTTGATAAGACAATGTAATTGCCAGCTTTTATGTATTTTCTTAAAATAGCTCCTTTCCTCATAGAGGTTGTACAGGATATAAGTGTTAGCAGAAACAATTAAAAACCTCAAACAATTGAGGCAGATTAGAGTATTATAGCATGTAAAAAGCAATAAAAAATTCCAAACAAAATGCCCTTACTCCTTGTCTTGCAAAAACAATAATTTCATATACTGGAACAAATTCCTTACAACCAAAAAATCTCCTTCACTATGAGAAGTGAAGATAATATTTACCAGTACTGCAGGAAAAATAGGTATAAAGAACCTTGTATCAGTTCAGGTAATTGAAGATCCTGAAATAAGAGAACTTTATCTTACAAATTTCAGGTATTCAAGCCAGTGGAAAGACACAGACAATTACTTATTCCAGATATTGGTGTTCAACACATCAGCAGTTGGAAGGTACAGCCTTACTGGGAGTTATTTCCATCCCCAGTGTCAACACCTCACACAAGACAAGGCACCTCCTGCTTGTGTGGAAGCCCCAGCCTTGTACCCCGGGCTGATCCCACAGCAGGCTGAGCTCAAACACATTTTTTCAAGTATTTCAGGTGCAGCCCCAAAGAACAGACCTCTATTTTACTCCAGCAATGCTATTTGAATAACTTTAGGGCTTACTCACAGAGACCCTTTGGCAGCTGCTCCCCTTTCTTATCCAAAGCCTAAAAAGCCCTTAAATAGTGTTACAGCTGTGGAAACACAAATAGAAATACAGGACAGCGGTTTTCCTCTAACCTTGGCTCCTATCAGTAAAGCATATTTTGTTCTCTATATCTCTTGATCACATTTTAATATGTGCTTTGGGCCAACACTGTCAGGAGTCACACAAGTTCACTGTTCTATTATGCATCATATTAAAAAGACACCAAGGCTTTTTCAGGGCAACCAGAGGGTAAAATAAAAGGGTTTGTTGGAAAGGGGTTTGGAAGACACTAAATTAATCTTGCACTCCAATCAATCTGCATGTGAAAAGATGCTTGACTCGGTGTGTCAGTGAAGTCAGACAGGTATCTGATCAGCTCCGTGGAAATCCTTTTTAACTCAGGCTCTGACAATGCCGTAACCTCACCTGCAGAAATGGCATTGCCTTCTGCTCACATGCCTGGGAAGGGGGCTGAAGTCTGAAGTCTGAATATCTGATCAAGGCATTTCTTTGTTTCATGAAAGGAATGACTCCATAAAGTGTTTAAGCAAACAGCACAGTTCTGTCAAAGGGCGAGACTTCGAAAATGATGGCCTTGAAATTTCCCTGGGACAGAAAATTTCTACATTACATAATCAGAGAAATTCTGAATATCTGCTCAGTGCAGTACATCTGAGAAAGAATTAAAATCATCAAGCTGGGATGAGATTTCCAACCAGCATTATTGCAGATTTCCTGCAATACAAATGCAAACTGTTGGGATGATCAATATTACATGTTTTGCATGTAAGTGCAGCAAAACCAGAGCAAATGGAACTACTTTATAATTCTCTCTTTGCCCACTGGAATATGGAGGTCAATGTTACATTTTTCTAGGACATTTGATCATCAGATCCTTCATTACCTCATGCCTCCAATGCTGCATTACAGAAAG